>NC_069659.1:139152500-139452500 GCF_027244095.1 Hemicordylus capensis
ATGTCTGAAACTGCTTTATGTTAATAAACTATAGAAATCTGCTAAAGTACTTAAAAATACAGTCGTAATGTAAAACCATTTTTCTTTGCCTGGATGCATGTCACATATCCCCATAAAGCTGCATACTAATACTGCTGCCAGGCCCGTCCTTAGGGCGGGGCGACTGGTGCGATTGTCCTGGGCCCTGTGCTTGGATGGGCCTCGCGGTGGCAGTAGTGCCATGTCAGCAACACGAGCGGCAAGCAGTTGCTCGCTCAGCAGCCATGTGTCACACATCTGCCTCAGCTCCCAGGCCAGCAGCTTGGAAGACAGCCACCATGATGTGTGCTTGGGTGGGAGGAGCACTGGCTCCAGCGAATGTCAGTGACATCACCAGTAGTGGCTGAGTGAGCAGCAAGCAGCCTGCCTCTCCGTGCCCCAACTGAGCTTCCAGCGGTGTGGCAGCCACCATCCATGTGTGATGTGGGGGGAGTGGCGGTGGCAGGGCAGAAGGTGCGCGGAACTTCGGAAGGAAAGCCTTGGGGGTTGAATCTCCACCCTGCTTCTGTGCTTGCAGCTGCCTTTATTTGCAGCTTCTGAGGAGCTGGCCTGCCCCTCTGGTGCTCTTTCTACTCTGCTTCTGCTCTGCAAGGTCTTCAGTAATTAGTAATTAAAAATGGCTTACAATACAAATTAAAATGATGACAAATAAAATCCACATACATTGATTGATTATTTTAATATAAAAGAAATTACTTTCTTGTGAGTTCAGTTGCCGTTTGTGCCCTCAGGAACCTATGGGTTAAAAATACTGCATGTCACAGGTTTTGTGCACATGTGTAGGGGGGGTGATGCTTAACTTGCGGGGGGGGGGACTCCAGCCAGTGGGGTGAGGGGCTCCAAAGGCCTTTACGTAAGTCCAGGCTCCAAAATTACCTAGGTGCACCATTGCTGTGTTAAGCTGTGTGTGTTTGTGTTTTGGTTTTACATACAAATGTATATTATTTATTTATTTGAAATATTAAGGGGGCCTTGCACATGCTGATTCGCCCCCAGCCCCTCACCCCCCTAGGGATAGCCCTGACTGCTGCAGTGGTATTGTCCAGTAATACAGGTATCAGGGGTCTGGGGTATGCATTTTGTGTCCTCAATCTCTGTAATATAGTGAAGAAATACAAAACTAGGTAACTGATTAATTCACTGTTAAGGGATGCTCTCATAAATAGTGACGGGTGTTATATGGAGTTTGGATGAACAGAAATGTACTTAAGAATAAGTTGTGCTTGACAAAGGTTATGGCCTAGATCCAAAGGACCATATCGCTAGTTTTGTGTGCCCATGGGAGGACTGGACTTGTGTTTTTTGAAGAACGGCTCTTCATGCTGCACAGCAGTCCATTATTTTAACTGAATGGTATTTCATAACAAGTTTGTGATACAGGTGACCCTCGTTATCCACGGGGCCTCCATTCTCATCTACAACTGCAAATAATGAAACGGTGGATAACAAGACCTTGAGGCAATGGGAATTGAGGGGTTAGGTTCCTGGAAGTGGAAAAAATGGCTTTAAAAGGCAGAAATAAATAAAGTGCCATACCATGCTCTCCAGGTCTCCAGCTGTCCAGCAACGCCGCCCAAACCCCCAATTCTGCTGATTTTCTGTGAAAAATCACACGCAGAGCCCAACAAGAGCCACAAAATTGCTCCATTCAGCAAAATGGTTGGTGGAAATGACCTCTGAGGCCATTTCTGTCCACCCAGGAACAGCAGATTGGCAAATTCTTCTTATTCCCCCCCCCCTCACTATGTATAACAAGGTCAGGTCTATATTGCCTGATCACAGATATGCGAATCTGCAGGTGCCAGGACCATGGAGAATGAGGGCCATCTTCATGTTCTTAGTCTACCATTCAGAATGTACCATTTTGAGGGGGGGAAGGCAAAAATTCCACTGAGCAAATTAATTTAAAGCAAGTCTTTGTATCCTGGCCTAAGTATCTGAGTTCATCATTCAAATTTTATGATCCAGCATTAATGGAGCAATTAACTGTATAGAATTGGCTATCATTATGATGATGTGACTATAGTTGCTCCTTTTGGTGTTGGAAGGGTGATTTAAGTAGCTGAAAAATGGGCACTCTTGTGCAAGAGCAAAAATACTTCAGAGCTTTCCGAGTACACCAGAAGCACTCTGTTAGACCAAAAACACATCACTGACCCTCAGCGACATGCAGTCTAACAGAGCACTTTCAGAGCACTGAGAGAGCTCTGAGGCATTTATGCTCTTGTGCAAGAGCACCCACACTTTGAAAGTTTAGGGACTAGTGCAGTGGCTAATGCTGTGTACATGCTGATGTTTGAAGCACTCGTGCAGTGATAGGTGGTGTTGAATTTTGAATTGGAAAATTTTCCAGAATATCTTCTGGGGGGGGGAATGTCACCACATGCAAATGTCCCCCTTATTTGCATAATATTTAGTTTAAATTTCTCCTTAAAAAAATACAGTACAGATTTTCCTGATGCAATGTGATCTCATTTGATTTGTTATTTGATCTATTTATACAGTTAAAAAAACCACCCTCCATCATATAAATTTCCCACACTTTATCTCAAAAGTATTTCAAGTAGCCGTTGAACTGAAATATTTGATAGACTAATCACCTAAAAAATAGTAACTATAACTTTGAAATGGCTAAACTTGCCTAATTGCATTGTCATCAATTTCATGATGGAATAATGAATTTTATGAAGCCATGTGGGTCAGGTGGACTAGCATTGCATACATACAGCAGTGAGAGTTCAGGATTACCATTGCATCGTCATTTGAGTGAGGAAAAGGGCAATTTTCACTAATCTTCTCTTCCCTCTTAAGCCCACTGTACATTACCAAAATATGTCCCCTAGGGTTGTCCCTTTGCCTGCTCAAGTTACAGCATAGTAGTAATCTGAAACTGCTGCACGTGTGCAATGCTAGTCTGGATGTCAGCCAATGAAATTTTAGAAATGGAAATATTTCTGTGAAAAAATTAAGTATTAGAAAAATTTCTGGAAATGTTTCCATTTTGGAAAATGTTCCAGCCCACATCTCTGGAATGTGTGAAAGCAAGTCCTGAGATGAGAAACAAAATCAGACAAGCAGCTCACAACTATGGGTTGGCTGTTATAAGCCTAAAATTTCAGGCCGTGTTGTGTGTTCTTACTACAGTTAGCACAAACTTTGATTTTGCATTATGTCTGAATCTAGCTAGTGACTGGTCATCATACATATACTTTGCAAAGCTTTCGTGGGTTCAGCACCTTGAGGAAAAAGTGGTTAGCAACATCTAATGCTAATAAATCATCTGAGAATCCTCTGGGTATTTGGGTGATGGATGCACCTAAGCAAGCATTAAGCTAGATATTAAAAAGATTATATGGTATCAGTGCTTTCTGTAGGGAAAGGATGTTGTTATCTGACTGTTACTCTAGATAATGAGATACAGGAGGAACAATATTGCCTCGCCTTGGAGACATTTTGGCACCTATTTATTATTATTATTATTATTATTAGTCATAGTCATGTTTATTTACGGTCATAGACCAAAATTTACATACATAATAATACATGTAATATAGTAATAATATATACATAATATAATCAGGAACATGGACTCATCCTAATCAGCAATTTCCCGTTAGCATAATCTGATTTACCATCTGTTGTCTAGCCTTCTTAGCTGCCTCACAGAACTTAGCAACTTTAAATGTTACTTCCTCCTTCTGATCTGAGAGCAGATAGTTGACGTAAAATGCATCTGTATGCCCTGGGAAATCAGTCAGTAAGGAGGAAATATAACAAGTTCGTAAGTCCCTATAAAAAAGACAGCGGAGTAAGATATGAAAGATAGACTCCAGTTCTCCAGAGCCACAAGGACATAGTCTCTGTTCTTTTGGGATCCCTCTAAATTTACCTTCTAATTCAGCTGAAGGTAGCACATTAAATCTGGCCAATGTAAACATCCTGCGATATTTAGTGATAGTAATCTTACCCAGGTAATTCGCAGGTTTAGTATTATACATTTGTAAACCTAGGAAAACTTCTTTAGAGATTAAAGATCGATCAGTCTGCATTTCCATATCATAGATCCGCTGCTTTAATATCAGTCTCGTGTGACAAAAACCCATTTCTAATAGACCATCCAGGCTAAAGCCATATAAACTTATTTGGCGAGATATTGACTGCTTCCAGCTAGAATTAAATTTATCAATAAAAATTAAGTGAGCAAGGCCTGTAGAAAAGAAAGACAATCTCAACCAGAAGCTGAGAATGGAAAACCACATCCGGGCTTCCATCTTAGGCATGCCAGTTTCCATCCTCAATATTACATTGGGAACACATCTAGGGATCTGTAGAATAGATCTCAGAAACTTTGTCTGAACTATCTCTAGTGGAGTGCAGTTAGTATACGGGCCCAACTGCGACCCATAAAGCAACTGAGAGCAGGCTTTAGCTGTAAATAACTTAAGGGCGGCTGGTACAAATTGAGCCCCATCTTGGTGGAAATATGGTTCAATGGCCAATGCCGATTTACGTGCATTTTGGGTAACGTATTGCAGATGTGCTTGGCGTTTCATAGAGGCCTGGAAAACAACCCCTAGATATTTAAAGGTCTTAACCTGTTCTAGTTTATGTCCAGCCAAAGACCATTTCAAGGTCTTTGGGTGTTTAGCAAAGGCCATAATTTTGGTCTTGCTATAATTGATTTCCAGAGCGTATTCATGGCAAAAATTAGCCAGAGAGCAAAGCGCTCTACGGAGGCCAACAGGAGTCCGAGATAAAATTACTGCATCATCTGCATAAAGCAAAATATTAACCTGTCTACTGGCCAATTTAGGTGGATGGAAAGATGGATTAGTAATAATATCCACAATGGGGTTAATATAATAATTGAAAAGAGCTGGGGCAAGTATACAGCCTTGCCTCACTCCTTGAAAGGTAGGAATTTCTTTAGTGAGGATTCCAGCTGAGCTACATCGAACCTTCAGACGTGAGTTCTTGTGGAGTTTATATATTAAAAGTAGCAGACGTCGATCAATAGAGGAGTTAAACAGTCTTTCCCATAGTTTATCTCTGGATATGGAGTCGAATGCTGATTTAAAATCCACAAAGGCAGCAAAAAGAGTGGAATGGGGTAGATTAGAATATTTCTCCGCTAGATGTTGTAAGACTAAAGCATGCTCAATAGTAGAATGATTGGCCCTAAAGCCTGCCTGCTCATCAGCCAGCACCTGCTCTTTATCCATCCAGTCCTGGAATTTGTTAAGTAGGTAAAATGCATACATTTTGCCAATAACATTAAGAAGGCTGATAGGGTGATAATTAGATGGCAAATGTCTTTGGCCTCTCTTATATATAGGAATTACAATTGCCAATCCCCATTCACTAGGGGGCGAGGTCGTCTGATCAATTGCTGTAAACAGAGAGGCTAATACCGGCAGCCACCAATCCATATTATTATTACTTTTATATCCCGCTCTTCCTCCAAGGAGCCTAGAGCGGTGTACTACATACTTGAGTTTCTCTTTCACAACAACCCTGTGAAGTAGATTAGGCTGAGAGAGATGTGACTGGCCCAGAGTCACCCAGCTAGTTTTCATGGCTGAATGGGGATTTGAACTCGGGTCTCCCCGGTCCTAGTCCAGCACTCTAACCACTACACCACGCTGGCTATGTATATAGTAGATAGTTGAGATAATGGATTTAAACATGGAGTTGTTGCAACTAATTTAGAAACCACTCTCTAGCCTTTTGTAAATGGTTTTTCTCATCAGAATGTATGCCAATGTTATTTTGATATTCGCATATCAGCATACATCTAATTAACAAAAAAAGTTGTATTGTATTTTTTGAAAATCTGAGTTACATTAGCTACTTTACAGTTCTCTGGTACAGAGCCTGATCATAGGGACAAGTTACATATTTTTGCTAGGAGATCAGCAATTTCACATTTGAATTCTTTTGGAACTCTTGTGTGGATGCCATCTGGCCCTGACAATTTGTTAATTTTTAGTTTTTCAAGACAGTCTAGAACATCCTCTCTCATCACCTCAAATTGGCCCAGTTCTTTAGCCTCCAGGTCTGAGAAGCTCAATTCTCAGAGGGTATATGGTCAGTATCCTCCACCCGGAACTCACGTTCTTTGTCTTTTCATTAATGTCACAAATGTGTCTCTTATATTTCACACATCTGATGAAATTGACTATGAATGTTTATGCCACAGTAAATTAGTTACAGGTGTAACTCTTCATTATCTTTAAGAAATTGGTTTCAACTTTCTAGGGGTGTATTTTTCTGTAATAACATTTGAACAATGGGATTTGAAAAGCAACAACATTGCTTGTTCCTGGATCATCTGATCTGAGCTCTTCCAGTGTTCACACAGAATCATTATTTTAAAGCCTGTGGATTTAGAGTGGATTTACAATCACAACTGAGATCAGGATCTGCCTCTAAAGCTCTTCCAACCCAGGCACTATCAGCTGCTAAACTTTTCACTGCAGTTAATCACCTTGAGATAAAGAGCTTAAGTACACATTTTGCATTAGGTTCAGTGAGGACTTGTCTGTGTAATCTATTATAATTTTGTTGTGTGTCTCTGTGTAACTTTGTTTTAGAACAAGGCTGTGAGTGTTACTATTTTGTTTCCTGGGAATTTTTTTTAAACAGTTGTTAGAGTAATGGTTTTCGTACATATGTCACAAATATCCTTTTGCTTGCTTGCTTGCTGTTCCAAAATGGAATAGTTCTGACAAGAATGTTGGATCACTTAATTGTCAAGAATACTTTTCAGATGACAGACACATGGTAAACTCTCTCTCTCTCTCTCTCTCTCTCTCATTCAAATTATATAGTGATATTACATTCCTTTGAGGCTGGGACTAAACGAGGGCTTGAAATACTGCCTGAGGAAAGGTTAGGCTTCCTTATTAGTGGAGCTCATTTGTATGCACAGAATTGCCAAATTCCAGTGTGTGCTCATTCACTTTGATTCACTTTTCTGTTCTCATGTGTCTGAGTGGAAACATACTAAAAGAGCAGAGTGTCACAGATGATTAGAAAGAACAAATATTCCAGGCAGCATTCTCAATTATCTTTTAGCAATAGTGATGCTTGCTCAGGGTTCTCTCTGGGGCTGTGAAGATGATTCAGTGAGCTCTAATTGAAACAAATATGTAGGAAAGAAAAATACTCTTTTTGGATTAATGGTGCACAGAGTTATATCCTGAACCTGGTTTCCTTTGGGCTTTTAAGTATATACACACAGCTGACAATGATTCTGCAAAGTGATTTCCCTCATTTGCTCATGAATTAACAGACATGATCAGCCACAGAGGAATTTGGTAGAAGAGAGAATGATTAAGATAACGTTTATCTAGTCTCGTTTATCACCTATATTACATTTTTAAAGCAGTTTGTACAAGGTAATTTTGTACATCTATATTATATTCATGAAGGAAAGTTTTCAAGGGCCAAAATACAGATTACAACCCCCCCTTTTCCCCCTTTTCTTTTATAGAAGGCAGGAACAATGACTTTTCTGCCCAGGCTGGCTTTATTGCCCACTTCCAGTTTTGTATCTGGAGAAGGGGACAGGAATTCTGCTCACAGTTGCAGAAGTTGCTTCCAATTCCTGCACTTTTAATTTGGCATCCAGTTCCTGGACCATCCAATTCCTTCTCTATGCAGACAATATGGTAATATTATCCTTTTCTGAAATAGGCTTGCAAAGAGCTTTTAAGTCATTCACTGCCTATTGTTTGGAGGAAAAATTAGAAATTAACTATCAAAAAACTATGGTCATGGTCTACACTTCCACTATTATACCTATTGGTCAAGGCAGATGTTGTCAGAGGCACTCTAACCCCCGGACCTTGGCTAATTACTTACGCAAACTTACTTTCCCTAAGTTCCGCGATGCTTTTAATTTGACCCGTTCAAATGTGTTATCTTTGGCTGTTTTGGAGGGTAGATTTAGCTGTATGCTATATTCCCATTGTCCCTACCCCTGCCACTCAGGCATGATCGAGTCAGTGGAGCATGTATTACTTTATTGTGTATTTTACAGCGATATACATTCTCTTTTCTTATTCATCCTTTTTTTTTTTTTTTTACACTATCCAGGCAGGCCAGACGACTTTTATGTAAATCTCCTCCTCTCTGACTCCGATGCTGAGATTACCTACTGTGTGGCCAAATACCAAATAACAAACAGTTAACCCTTATTTTATGTAAGTTACGTATGCTATCCACGTGGCAGGTTGGTAGTCTTAGTAATATTCAGTATATATTCCCGGTACTGCCTCGGCCCCAAGCCAAGGAATTTACCCCAGACTTTAACCTGGGCTTAAGAGCTCAAGTGCGACCTTAACTCCTGGTTCAGGTTTGTGCGTGTGAGTGGGCTGCAGGCTGCCCACGCACAAACATAGCTGAACAGCAAGAGAGGATGGCTGAGGGAGGATCCCTCAGTGCACTGCGCTCCTGGTAAGGTGCATGGAGGGATGCTGGAGGACTTCCTGACTCCCTGCTGTGACACTTGCTGCTTGTGTGTTGAAGAGAATAGCAAAGTGAATGGGGGATAGAGTCTCCTGCCTGCCTCCCTGCCAGCCCTTCCTTCCTGCCAGCCCCTCCTCCCCCTGGTGGCAAATCAGGTCGTATAATATCTGTGGGCAGTATTTGACCCATAGAGAAGGAGCTAGGATTTCTGGTGTGTGGCTGATGGGTGGAGACATGTTAGGACAAGCAGTGACCATTCAGATGTCTTGTACCACAACAAACCTACTTGGAAATATGTGGCAGGAGACCTAAACAGATTCTAGCTAGGCAGGCAGAGTGTTCTGCACAGTTTTGTCATTCATTGCCAATTCTATCCCTTTTGTAATTATTGGGTGACTATTTTTGAAGCAAGTTCGGCAGTGCAGAGGGGTGTGCGTGTGCATGTAATCATACTCTTTGCAGAAATGTATTCCCTAGGACTGTAGGGACTCTAGGACTGCAACATATAGGTTGCAATCCAACACCCATTTACTGGAGAATAAGTCCCAATTAATTTAGTGGGAGTTTTGATAAAACATGCCTAGGATTGCATTGTATATTATTAAATCTGTAATATTAACCTATTAAACATTTTTTGTGTATTAAAAAGTTCTATCAAACTAATCAGGCAGCAGATTTTTTAAAAACTGAATTATTTTTAATATTAAATATTTACAAAAACTGTGGATGACAGCTATAATCTTTCCTTCTCCTCTCTCATATAAAAGGGACTCACTTTGTCTAAGATTATGCCTGCTATGACATATGTGGGCATTATCTGAAAACAAAGAGACTATGTTTTCATCAGAATTATTTATTCATATGTAAAAATTGATTGATTGATTGATTGATTGAGTAAGCCCTGCATGTTTAATGCACTAAGATTTCCTTGATCAGGTGAGAGTGCACATTTTCTCTCCATGTGTAGCTGTGATGCTATACCACTCCTTTGATTACGAGACAATTTTGTCTGATTCGTGGTCATTGTTATTCCTTTATTGCTTGACGGATACATTTTGCTAGCAACAATTCCTTCTGGTCTATATGTTTAGATTTAAAATATTTACACTCTACATTTCTGTCCTATCACAGGGACACCCAAAGAAGCTAACAATAATAAAACATAACAAAACACCACAGTGTAATGTAAGAAAATAAAAAGGTACCAAACCAAAACAGTCCCACACACTGCATGTTACAGTACCCGAACCTGGATGTGACCAAAGTATGTGTTATCATGGCCAGGTCCACTTCCTTCAGGTACAAACACAGCTGACACATTTCTGGCCAAAGCTGCCACATAGCCAAACAAAAGCAAAGCTGGGTCCAGGAGCACTCTCAAACTGCAAATCTCATTCTTCAAGATGCTGTCTAAAGCAAGCTGTATCCCTATCACCAAATCAGCAGTCCCACAGACCAAAAATATTTTGTCTTAACCTGGATTATTAAGTCTTAGCTTGCTAGCCCACATCCAGTCAATCTCTGATCAGATAGCAGTTCATGACCTCCACCAGTTTCCAGGAATGTGATTTAGAAGAGAGACAAAATTGGGTATTGTCAATTTATAGATGGCACCATATCCTAATCTGTGCACAACCCCCATCAGTGGTTTCATGTAGATGTTGAATAGCACAAGGAACAAGATGGAGCCTTTAGAACCTCCATAAGCATTGTTGATGTACCTGTTTTTACCCTATACAATAAGGTTGTGCAACAACCATTCACGGCAGGGAGGGAGGGCCCAGGGGAGGGGGAGAAGGCAAGACAAAGCTTATCTTCCCCATAGACATCAGGCTTCTTTTATGTGGCATGCAGCTCACACACTCACAGGATTCACACTGTTCCCAGCAGAAAATGAGGCCCAGACTCCAAGAATCCCTACATGCACCACATGAGCTCTAGGCACCTAACTCTGCATGTAGCCTGAGCATACACACAATCCCGGCCTCGGGCTTAAGGACATGCTCACACCCTTAAACCCTGGCTAAAGTCCAGGGTAAAAAGTCGGGCTACCTCCGTGAATTGGGCTCAATCCCAGCGCACCACATGAGCAGCCCAACCAGGCTGCTTGTGAGATCAGCCTTACTATGTCCCAGACAAATAATTTTGTAAACTTTTAAAATAAGAATCTTCATCTCTCTTTATTCTATTGTGGAAATTAGCAATAGCAATAGCAATAGCAATAGCACTTACATTTATATACCGCTCTATAGCCGGAGCTCTCTAAGCGGTTTACAATGATTTTAGCATATTGCCCCCAACATTCTGGGTACTCATTTTACCGACCTCGGAAGGATGGAAGGCTGAGTCAACCTTGAGCCCCTGGTCAGGATCGAACTTGTAACCTTCTGGATACAGGGCGGCAGTTTTACCACTGCGCCACCACTGCGCCACCAGTGGTAAAAATTAGAGTCACATTGACTTAAATGCCATTTTATGATCCCTTTGACATTCCAAAATTATTTTTTCTGGGTAAATCTTCCTTTGGTTTAATAGTTCCTCATTTCTCCAAGGCTTATTGAAAGCTCTCACTCACACTACCTTGCTTAACTGACCATGATATAATACAGCAATGGACATGTGATAGGTTGGGAATCCATTTGTAAGAAACAGTGTTAAATGTCAGCTATTTTTAATTGTTTTGTTTTTTTTATACCCAGGAACCTGTACCTGCTTGGGTTTAAATAAAGAGATGTCCCCCCAAAAATGAAGCCTAGTATGGATCATGAGTATTAAAATCACCCCAGAATGTCTTTGAGAGTAATAAATGTGTGGAGTTGCCCATAGCAGTGTCAGGAGCAAGAATAATAAACTATAGCAAGCAACTTTGGCCAATTAAGCACTGCAGTGTCTTCCACAATTCAAAACAGCCACACTTTTCTAAAATGTTTAGGAAGGGAAGATGTCTCTGCCCTCTAATTTACCAGATTGCTACTTGGCTGTAATAGATGAATTTTTGTTTCACATACAGCACTTCTTAAAAGTAATGACCCTTGAGAGCAAAACTAGAGAATGATTTGCTGCTTTATTAGAGATGTAAGTCAATGCAAATATCCCTTTTGATTGATGAACTGTATTAAAGTGGGTGATTCTCCTCTGTACCTTTTTGCATGACTAGATTTTAAATATAGCACTCACTTCAGATGGACTATGACATTCTAATGAATGGTGTGAGCCATAGCATAAATCATAGCCCTAGCATCATGAACTTTGCTAACGCATGCAGTTGTCTAGCTCCTCTAGTTTCCACAATCGTTTGAATTTCTTTCCTTTCAATATTGGTGCTTCAAGTCTTGCACTTTATTATGAATTATGGATCCTGGAATGCTTGATTTAGTGGTTAGGAGTTATTAGAAACACTTCTTAGCCTTCAGTAGCTTCACATTCCTTTCAAGTCTGGAAAAGCTATGCATTGTTCCCTTATAGAAATTTGCATTGTAATGTTTGATTGGTCCTTGAAACTTTGCAAATATAGATAAGTTTAAAGAAACTACTTGATTAAATTCTCCCAAATGGCAGTAGATGTAGCCGAGAATTTCAGTATAGAATGCAAAACTGGTCTAAAATTTTTGTACTTGTGCATAGTATTTCTAGAATTGAGTGCCTTAGATAAAGAACATCCAGTGAATTTGGGATGTATGCAATAGCGTGTTGTGATTCCACAGTAGTGGCCTTGCCATCTGTATAAATAATCTGCAGCTTTTTCAAACTTGGGTCCCATCTTTCAACAACATAGGACTCTCTTTTTTAATGTATGCATCATTTCTTTTGTCTGTGGTTCTCCTTTCTTTGTTATCCTTTCTACATTTCTGTTTCTCCTATAACAATTTTCTCTCTGCTCTTAACACCCGCCCCTCAAAAACACATTAAATAATAACTAGAAGAGAAATGGTGATGATGGATCTGATGTGACACATCTTCTTTTAGGTTGTTGTCCACTTGTGGCTTAGGACCCGCCAGCCGAAAACCAATGGTCTACTACATTAAGAGCTGATAGTGAACAAATGTGGCATATGATATGGATGTGACATATTAAAACATTCACCATGAATAAATGCACAATAGCTACTAAATTAGCCATTCCAAAAAAAGTGGACTGAGTGCCACTAAATATTTGTTACATTCAATAGCAGGATAATATAAAGTGTTATCATGTTTAAGTTCAGATTAGATAACTTGGACTGATTTTGCATCCTCAGACATCACAGCAGATTGTGCCTCTTGCTCTTTTACCATACTTATTAAGATTTATGTGTGGATCAAAATGTAAAAGTTGCCCTCACACCTCTTTTTTGTTCTGGATTGACTTTCAAATGTGGTATACCTTGTTACTCACGGGGGTTCTGTTCCTTGCCTACTACCATGAGAAACGAAACTATGAGTAACTAGGCATTATGCCTATGGGAAAACAGAAGTTAGGTTCCAGAATGGGGAAAATAGTGAAAAAACAGTGAAAAAAGGGTTTTAAAACCCAGCAATTTCAGGCAAAAATAAAAGAAAGTATTTACAGTACTGTGCTCTACAGGGTCTCCATGTGTCAAGGAATGCCTACCAAAACCCCAGAATGCCCCCCAAAACAGATGAAAAATCACGGGGGGGGGTCTCTTTTTTAAAGGAGAAAAGCCACAAAATGGCTCGGTTTCTTAAAATGGTGCCTGGAAATTACCTTCACAGTCATTTCCGGCCTTCTAGGAACCATGGATACATGGGCTTTAACCCTTTCATATCCACAGATAGAGAGGTTGGGAGTCTTTTTTACCACTCGTGGATACATGAAACCATGAATAGCAGTTCCTCCTAAAACGAGTCTTGCGTTTATAAACACATTTGCTGACATCCGAATGCTATGTGCGTGCTTCTAATAGTGCACATGCAGCGCTATCCCCTAGCTTCTAAAGCACGGGTGCTCTTGTGCAAGGACACAACTATTTTTCACATTCTCTCAGTGCTCCGAAAGTGCTCTGTTATAGTGGAAACACATCACAGAGGGTCAAGAATATATTTCCACTGTAACAGGGTGATTCCAGAGCACTGGGAGAGGACAACAAATAGTTGTGTTATGTGCAAGAGGTCATGTTATGTGCAAGAGCGCCCACACTTCAGAAGTATTCTGGGTTACTACTGTATAAGCGCTATTGTTAGGAGCACACACAGAGCATTAGTCAGAATGTCAGCTATTGTATTTGATATGTTACATTTTTTTTTAATCACAGAAATTTATTTTTATTTATTTATTTTACATTTTATATCCCACTCTGAAGAGAGGAGAGCTGGTCTTGTGGTAGCAAGCATGACTTGTCCCCTTAGCTAAGCAGGGTCTGCCCTGGTTACATATGAATGGAAGACTTGATGTGTGAGCACTGTAAGATATTCCCCTCAGGGGATGGAGCCACTCTGGGAAGAGCAGAAGGTTCCAAGTTCCCTCCCTGGCAGTATCTCCAAGATAGAGCTGAGAGAGATTCCTGCCTGCAACCCTGGAGAAACCACTGCCAGTCTGTGTAGACAATACTGAGCTAGATGGACCTATGGTCTGACTTGGTATATGGCAGCTTCCTATGTTCCAATGAATGCATATGAGAGGAGTCTCTTGTTTGAAAGCTACCGCACGTCATAGTCTCCCTGCCCAACTAATGTTGTCCCTGACTAGGTAAATCTTCCCTTGCACAAATAGACTTTGACATGGAGCTGCTTTCATAGAAATGATTCCCCACATGCGCTGCGGAGGATATACAATCTCATGGGAGATGTATACCCTATCAGAAACAGCAAACTGAAACAGCTTATGCAGGTTACACATATGAAAATGTCTGCCCTTCATCTTGTTTCATTGGTTCCATCACCAAAAAAAAAAACCCAACCCCCAAATCTTTTCTCACAAGGAAGCTATTCACACGATCCCTGGAAAGCAGGCTAAAGGAGTTAGTGGGGGCTGCGGGGATTGGGGGCCATGTGGCCCCCAGAAGTTCTAGGATGCCCCATGCAAGTGCATGGGGCATCCTGCAGAGACCCCCGAGCCGCGCCACAGCAACACATGAGCAAAAACATGAGGTTAACAGCGCACTTGCTCCGTTAACATCATTTAAGGGGAGAGGGATTAGGCGGGCTAGCCACCTGGGAGCACTGGGCTCGCCTGCGAGCCCGGTGGTTCCCATGATCCCTGGAAAGCAGGCTAAGATCCAGCCACCCAGGGCTGCCTTTTGAGTGTCTGTGGGGAGAATGGGCTGAGCCCGCTCTCCATGCAGACCCGAAGGAAGCTCTTCTCACAGATCTTGAGAAAAGCTTCAAGGAGTTGCACAAATGATATTAATTATATAATTAGAACTATGGTGCTAAAAAAACAATTGGTTTTTTTAAATACTGGGTTTTAAATGTATTAAATTTTTCATGTTTTAAATGATTTTAATTTTTAAGTGATTTGATGGTTTTAAATTATTTTAATTGTAAACTGCTCAAAGACGCAAGTTTTGGGTGGTATAGAAATGTTAATAATAATGATGATGATGATGATGATGATGATGATGATGTGGTTCTTCTTGGAGTGCCCATACCTGTGCTGAGTCCATGGAGAGCAGAATTCACTGAGCATTTCCAGAGAAATCTTGGAAAACCAGAGATTGGCTGCTGTGAAAATACATCACAAGCACAGAATCAATTCTGTATTAAGTATGGTTAGGTGGGACTAAAAAAAAGTTATATACTTTTATTTATTTATTTATCTAAATCATTTATAAGTTGCCTTTCCTATGCTCAAGCTGGCACAGAACTATGTAAAACAAAAATAATAGGAGTGTCTGTAAGACAGAAAATGTATGCATCTCCACATTAAAAGGCAGTAAGCTGCAAGAACAGTTCAATTTAAATTGCCACATTCACTATTTTTGCTGTACTTTTCGCAGCCAGACATTCTGGGGGAAGCCATATATTTAGAGGACGATGCCTCTGAGAAGTCAGGTCACCTGGGCTGAATGTCTTGTGTGTGAACAAAACTGGGAATTAATCTTCCTGCCACAAGCACAAGGTGTATGATAACCTAACCTGTGACAATTCCAGCAATGTAATAAATGGTGCTTCACTTTTATTTACTGATACTTCGCTCAGATATGAATAGAATCCGACCAAAGAAATGTTAAATTAGCTCCATCATGCCCTTCTCTGTCAGCAGGCAGTGAATTATTAACAATAAATAACTGCTGAATAGAAGAGACTTGCAGGGCACTCTGTGCAATGGCTCTGTTAGTAGAAATGAAGGAATTCTATTTAATCTGCCTGTCTTGAATTCTGGGAGACTGTTCAGGGAAAACAGCTCTTTAGCAGATGGTAAGGGAGCCCCTACAAAATGGTCAGCTAATTTTAACTTATGTTTTGTCTTTAGCACTATACATACAAAGTGCCTTGCTTGATTTGAAGATCCATCTGGTTCAGGATTCTGTTTCAACTAGCCAGCCAGGCAGATGCTGCTGGGCATGTGCAAACAGGACTTGAAGATTAAGTTCATTCCCCTGGAACTTTTTCACACTTGGCTTAATGGAGCGGGGCATCCGAGGAGTGAATCCACTTTGCCCCAGAATTGTGCCAGTTAAATTGGGGGGATTAATGTGGCTGTTCGCATAGGGATGTGGTAGATGCAGTTCCTCTCCGCATTCCCTGTGAATATTTTTTTCTGTTGCATTCGCACAGCTTGCTCTGGGTTTTTCTCTAGCCAATTGCTTCCTAGAGAAAGCGGGATGCCACACCTCCCTTTTTCTGAATGGTGCATGCGAGGTGTGCCTTTGCAATTTTAAAATATATATATTGTTTTGATTTTGACAATCAGCGTTCCGCAAGAATGACTGCTCATAGCAACAGTGTATGATTCTCATCCCCCCAACTCAATCTTAATGTTCTGCCCTTTACTCAATTAACCTTTGCAATATTGGGTTTTTTTCCCCTTCCACTGTCAAAACACCAAAGAAATCCAAGTGTTCATTCTAAGATCAGTCATAACAGATAAGTATCCCTAAATTAGGCTTTATTTATTCTGTTCTATTGGGGTTTTTTTTACTCCTATGTCACCTTTCTGCACAAGTGTCCCAAGGTGGCTCACAGCACACTTAAAAGAAAACAATTCAGTAAGAACAGATCCCAAAGCTAACAGAAATAGCATTAAATATAGCACTAAGGTTGGACAAACAAACGGAAGTACTTTTTCACACAACGCATAATCAACTTGTGGAATTCTCTGCTACGAGATGTGGTGACAGCCAACAACCTGGAAGGCTTTAAGAGGGGTTTGGATAACTTCATGGAGGATAGATCTTTCATCGGCTACTAGTTGGAGGGCTACAGGCCACCTCCAGCCTCAAAGGCAGGATGCCTCTGAGTACCAGTTGCAGGGGAGTAACAGGAGGAGAGAGGGCATGCCCTCAACTCCTGCCTGTGGCTTCCAGCGGTATCTGGTGGGCCACTGTGCAAAACAGGATGTTGGACTAGATGGGCCTTGGGCCTGATCCAGCAGGGCTGTTCTTATGTTCACAGTATAGTCTCCTTCCTCAGGGACATATTTTCTGGTGGCACAGAAATTTGTGGTTTGGCCCTCAGGGATATATTTTCTGATGGTGCAGGGTCCTTCTGGGGGTAGAGGAGAATAGCAAGATTTGCCTCCCCCATGCAATCGTTGCTACTGAGTTAATTGAAGCCATCCCAGCCTGTGCACATCTCATATAGCACTCATGCTACATTAGTCAGGATGTCAGCCAGTATGTTTGATCTTTTGTGGCCAAGTGCAAATGGGTTACATGGACGATAAGGAATCACTGGATAGATTTGAAGGAAGAACCAGGTTGCTGTTAGGTTAGAGATGCAATGGGATTTTGTCCCATTCACAGTTAAAACCAAATGCTCCGACATCTGAGGTTATGCCCTAGAACCCTCTTCTGCAGTTGTACATTGTCTTTAAGTGAACTTATCTGTTACTGGTCTTTGTATTAAGGATCCTCTGATAAACTTTCAAACAACCCCTAAAATCCCTCAAAACATAATTTGGAAATCATTGACTGTTCATTTCTACTTATTATGGAATGGAGTTATTTTTGTTTTCATATGAACTTTCTAAGGAGGAAAGGGAGCACCAGGGATTACCAAGAGAAGAACCTTTTTATCCAGGTTGGGGCAGTTAGACAAGGTCTCTTGGCTCAAATGATTTCATGTGAAATATTGTGATGGTGAAAATAGTTTGCAGACTTAGAAATCCCATGAATTCTGGATGACAGCTTTACAGCAACTCTGACTTGTACCTGTCTTAAGAAGGGCAGAGTTCAAGTGTGGCCTTTACATGAATGTACTTGGGAAAGCACACAAAAATGGTAGAACAGGAGAGGCAATATTGTGGGAATATTAGACTGAAATAAGTAAAACTTTTAAAGCATAAGTAAAGATATTTTACAAAAACACATTGAGAGAAATGATAATTTTGGTTTGTCCCCCCCCCCCAAATTATAGAACACATATGTATTAATGTTAATTATGTGCTTGCTTATACATAAAATGAAGATGGTATAAAGAGAAACAGACTTTTCAGATAGTTATTAGCATAAATCAGGAATTCAAATCTGACTGGTTCCCAAGTGACCCAATTAAAATATTATTGTGTCTTGCCATGTTGAAATTGCTTCAGAACTTGAGAAGAAAATTTCATCTTGGCTCTTATATTAACTGAAAAGAGTACCATTGCAGTCTCAACTAAAGCAGAACTTTTGGGCATTAGTGGTGAAAGATCCCTGAACAGCATAACAAACTTTTCTTTATATAGTTGCAGATACTTTTGTCTGATTGTAAAAAACAAGAGGGTAGGCAAAATATATTATTGCACAATATTGGATAACTGAAACCAAGTTACTGTTGAGGTGACATGGCACAGGAGTCAATTGTAAGATAATTTCTAAGAGTCTGTTTAAGAGTAGGGAGGTGGACAAGAAACAGGTGGACCAGAAAATAGGGCAGTTCACATGATAAAAAATAGGGTAGAATCCAGTTCTGCTTAGCACATAATCACAGACAGCGCCTCCAACCTTGATTTTAACTGACAATCACATATTGGGAGCATACACAGCTCCCGAACTAGGGCAGTTCACTTGACCAAAAATACGGTAGGTGGAGCCTCCTATGCTATTTTTGACGATATGAACTGCCCTAATGTATGCATAGGAGTGGGATTCTTCTCAAAATTATTGAGAGTGTGTTGATCTAAGAATATATAGTTATATAGTGGTGGAGGAGCAGGATCCACATGATAGTTTTGAACCTGGGCACCCCCCATGTAAACATTTTCTATTTTGCCATGTCCCTCAACTCCTGCAGCCTAGCACCAACTATTTGTTCCGCAACAGAATGAGTAAGAATCTTTTATGTAGCCACACATATGTTGCCATCTGCTGCGTGCAAACATCTGTGAAATAGGGTACTAATCCAATACTGTTATTGGATTATATGTTAATTAATAGATTAAATAAATAATAATAATATTTTAAAAGGTAATAGAAGATATCTCTAACCCACTCGTAAAACTGCACTCAGGAAAAAGCTGTCATTCTACGATCAATGAAACAATGAAAAACCAGGTGGATAAGCCCCAAGTTTGAGAACACCTGTTTCAAATAACATCTTGATAGAGTTGCCATCCAGCTTTCCTACTCCATCCCATTCCACAGTCTCTACCCTGCTCCAATGCCTTTAATGGCAGCCAAGCTTGAAGATATTAAGCAGGTGAAAGGCACTATATTTACTGGCAGTACTAATGGCAGTTCTAAAACATGGTTCAATTTTAAAATGTTTACACACCCTAATATAGTTCTCTCTATATGTAAAGAAGCAATGTTCTCAGAGACTTCTACAGAAATAATATAGCACCTAGTTCTAAAATTAATCACTGCTGAATAATTATGCATATGAAAAATGTCCCTTCCAGGCTCTTTATATAGCAAACTATTGGTCCACCAGTCCTACCCATTGGATAAAAATTCTGTAGTGCTCGTAGCAAGATTATAGCAATTGACACTGCTGTTGTTAATTCCTTCACAGTGTTTCCATATATATGGCATATTTTCAGCATGTATCCTGACTTGTGAATTGATCTAAAACATTGAGAAATTGATCAGAGCAGTGTGAAAATTGACCTATCTGGTCTGTCAAGGGAACAGTAAAACAGCTGCTGTTTAACACTGGTGGATCAAAATTATGTTTTTTCCACACTAGGGGATAGTTAATGGTGGTAAAGCAGATGATCCAGCCAAAACAAAGCACTTTAAAGTCCCATTTATTTCAGCAGGAAATAGTAAGGTACGTGGTTAAACTACTGAAATCAATGGGACATATTGTGTCTGTCCATTATACATATTGTTCTGTAAATAAAACTTATAAAATGTACTATTTGACTGGCTTCATAATTCAAAATCTGCTAAAATTGTTTCCTCTGTATTATTCATATGCTTTTATAAAATGGGGAGCAGGGAATCTTAAAAAACATTTTAGGATTTAAAAAAAGTTCGTGTATTTTCCTTCTTTTAAATGCTATTAAAATGACAGCAAACATTTCCTCAAGTAGCATTTAGTAATAACATTTGATGGGGTGATCTCCTCCTCCTTAGGCCTACTGACACCAGAATAAATTTGTTAAATTCATACATCTACTGCTTGTTGTTTGTTCATATTACTGGTGGATTGAAAAGAAGAAATAGTAAAGAAGTACATAAATGTTGCACAAGGTATTCATTTCTACATTGTACCTGCAGGGGCCGGTGATTCCTTGGAGGATTGTGGGTGACACAGACAGGAGTGTTTGTGCCAACAGGTTCTGGAGCCACTCTATTACTCCTTAGCAGCAGTATTTTGTTAGCTATAGTGTTAATGAGGATAGTACCTTACTTGATAAAGTTACTGCTGGAAAAGGTAGATGTGAAAGTACCAATAAGGATTTGGAATAGAATATCCTCTTTTTGCTGTACCCTGTAACTGCTGACAACTAGGGATCTGTTTGGTGTCAAGGAGAGCCAGTGATGTGAATTGGTCCTTAAAAGTGCATCCTGCCCTATTCACCTCACTTGACGCTGTGTGGAGACTAATTATCCTGTCAAAAAGTCTGACATTTTCCCATGACTGCTACAAAATGGGTTCTCAACATACACGCTGCAATTCTCAGAAGTATGATAAAAATGTTTCAGGGCAATCATGGCCACAGAATGTGGGGAAAGGTAGTGTCAAAGCGTAAAAGGACAGAATTTTTTTTAAAAGAACTTTGTTTTAATGGAAAGGTCACGATGTGAAACATGGAGTTAAGGACTTCTCAAATAGATTGAGAATTGGGAGACTTGTTTCTCTTGGCTACACTGTTTTATTAGATGTTGAGAAATCTGTGTATTCTGTAATTTCCCAATTGTGGAATTTGGTCTTGGGCAAAGAACTAAGCAAGTTCTTTAACAAAAGCTGTCAGTATGTCAACAAAAACAATAAGTGGGCTTCCAGCCCTCAAGGCAGTGAAGAAAGTATTTTGGCAGTGCCTGATGAAATCAGAGAAGTTGGGTATGGGATGGCAGTAGGTAAAGCAGGGTTTCCACTTTAATGGCTTCAATTCTATATATAACTTTCCAGTTATGCCTCCAACTAGCAGAAGTGAACTGGTTTAATTTGAATACTTTTCTTGGCGCAGAATATGTTCTTCTGTGGTCCATTTTTGTTTTAATAGTGCAGCCTACAGGTAAATGCAGCTCTGGCCTTGATAAGGACTAATTTTTTTTAAAAGGCAGAAGTGCAAAGTATGTTTGTAGCATTTAAATTTTTATCCACCAAGTCTTGCTTTTACAGTATAGCAATGTGTATAGATCTATATAATAGACCAGAACTATGAAATACGTTTTGTGTTTTAAATTTGGTATTTCTATTTCAAAACATTGTATTTATTTTCAGTAAAGTAATTATATTAGAAAAGAAAAATGCCTTCATATGTAGGATTCTCTTTCTTTCTTTCTTTCTTTCTTTCTTTCTTTCTTTCTTTCTTTCTTTCTTAATACAAAATGTCCTGCCTACTTGACCTATGTACAACCACATTCTTTATACCACCGTGTTGAATTTGCAGTCGGAGTTCAGTTGCAGGCACAGTCATTAATTTGGATGGGATGGGTAATCAGACTCACCAAATCCCTTAATGGTCTGTTCAGTGTGGGAGACTACCACATAAGAAAGGATGGAGCAAGCGAGGGCTATGGCCTAAAGTACATGATGTGACAACCTTACTAAAGCCAAGCAGGTCTGAGTCTGGTGGTTAGCTCCCAAATGGGAGATCTCCAGGGAACCCTATATATATTGCCATGAACTTGACTGAAGAATTTTTTTGGTGTTAATTAAATAAAATTACTGAGTGCCAACAAAATGGACTGTTCTTTTTGTGATCTAGAACAGTGATTTATAAATTTCTAGCTCTTACCTTCTGGAAAATTCTGGGCACTCAAAATGATCTTGCTTACAGAAGAACTACATATTAAAAGAAACTAGCACGCAGTACTTTTATTTGTTAGTTCCCCTTTCCATTCTGTAACATGTAATACTGTACAACCTATGTCCTGGAATCATTATGCTGACATCATTATTTCCCCATGCCTGGTCTGCTCCACAACATGGGCTGCTATTGGTAAAGCTGGGGAGATACTCAGCATAATGACAGGAAGAAATTGACAGGGTTGCCATTTTGGTAGAGCCAGTGTGGTATAGTGGTTAGAGTGCTGGACTAGGACCGGGGAGAACTGGGTTCAAATCCCCATTCAGCCATGAGATTTGCTGGGTGACTCTGGGCCAGTCACTTCTCTCTCAGCCTAACCTACTTCACACGGTTGTTGTGAGGAGAAACTTAAGTATGTAGTACACCACTCAGGGCTCCTTGGAGGAAGAGCGAGATATAAATGTAATAATAATAATTTTCATGCTTGCTCTACTCCATCTCTAAGCAGATAGAACAATTAATTGCAAGAGATGTGTGAGCTACATTAGCCAAATTTTGGATTATCTGCTAGATAGTGGCCAGCATCCTAACAAATACTGCATACATTCAACCCAAAGAAGCATTTGTGCAGTGGATATATTCCCGCATCCTAAGTATGGATACTTGCATGGGGTTTGGGGTTTGGCAGTCTTCCCATCTCCCAGCAGCACTCTGTACAAGATGCAGATTGGTCTCTGAGGGCTGCATGATCCTCAGGGACATATTTGTGCATTGCACAGAGTGCATCAGGAGAAAATCAGCTAAATTCATGCTTCAGAAGCAGATGCTTAGGATGACAGCCAGTGTAAATATTTCATTTAGTGATAAATTACATTGTCCTATTTATTCATTCATTCATTCATTCATTCATTCATATTTCATTTATATACCTACCTTCCAAAAATGGTTGAGAGTTTACAACAATTTAATCTCTGAAATACAACTGAGGAACTTTAAACTGCCCAGGGACATGAGTCTGGGGTGCTGAACAAATATACTGAATGAATGAATGAATGAAATCAATAAATATATAAATAAAATAATTTG
This sequence comes from Hemicordylus capensis, assembly GCF_027244095.1. NCBI lineage: Eukaryota > Metazoa > Chordata > Lepidosauria > Squamata > Cordylidae > Hemicordylus > Hemicordylus capensis. The sequence goes on from NC_069659.1 coordinate 139,175,602, forward strand.
AATCAATCAACCGTAAGAATGGCAGTAACATCAACAGCAGTGTGTGATTTCTATGGCATCAATAAGTTAGTCATGAATAAATGCCACTGAATTTAATGGGGTTTAAGTTGCTCATGAGTAACTTGCCCTATTTATTTCAGAGGTGCTTAGTAATGATTAACTAGTCTGGGTGTTGGCTAGTATTTCTAGGACTAGAGTAGGTAAAGAAGGAGCAGCAGTGGCTGGTGCAGTGCTGGCATCAGGTTTGTGAGGGTGGGAGGAGACACTCCGCCAAATACCTTTGCAAACTTCCTTAGAGGTGGAGGGTGGAGAACTGTACTGGCAACTGCTATGGTTTTGACCTATAATGCAATGCCCCTGCCTTCTACTAATACATCACTTATAAATAAAGGAAGATGGTGGCAGCTGACTAGTGCCCCAAGCCATCACCCCAACTAATGTTAATTCCCACAAGGCTTACCTGGTGGTAGTGGCAACAGCCTGCCATCTTTTTTCATCAAAGCCCTAGGTCAGAGATTCTCAAACTGGGGTCATCAGATGTTGTTGGACTTCAACTTCCATAATCCCTAGTCAAAATGGTCCCCATTGTGGCTAGGGATTATGGAAGTTTAAGTCCAACAACATCTGGCCACCCAAGTTTAAGAACACTTGCCTTAGGTGCAGTCATGGGTCCTTTAATGGCCCTGGGCCAAGTTGACTCAACCCTGATGCCAGCCCTGGGTTCATGTGTGTTTGGATGCGTAATGTCTGTTGGGTTAGGAGGAAGGACAAAGTGGGCTTCCGGAAAGAGGGTGACACAAGTAAAGTAGTTTGTTTATTATTTATTGAATGTATTGAAATATTTTTATTCTGCCTTTTAAGTAAAGTTCACCAGATTAGCCAACACACAAAAACAATGATGTGATATATGTCTCATATCTTTTGCCTATATTTGAAGATTTGGGTGTGCCACTCTTAGATTTAGAAAGTGACTACAATGTAGGCACTTTGTCATGGGTGAAATGGCACTGAGATGGGCAGGGGAGTGTGTGGGTGGAGATTTTCTTTGGCCTATATGGTCTCATTTTTCAAAAAGATTCTTATTTCTCACCTCTGTGAGAACTTTTTTTTTATTTTTACTACAGTTGAATTGAGTATAGCATTTCCATAATCATTAGATAACTCACTTTTGATTTATTCTTCGGTGGTATCATCTCATGGTGAACAGTTGGCATTTTCTAACAGTTTGATATCAACTCAACCTCAGGCATTGCAAAGGATATATGGATTGGCTTTCTTATATTGCAATGGTGAACAAAGCTGAATGCAGATTGTACTGAACTATTTAAACTTTGCTTTCTCATGTCTCTTTTTTATTTCCACACTAATTCAGGTTTCCCTAAATAGACATTTCCCTCAATTCTTGTCCAGCATGACTGCCCTTTCCTGTGAACCTTTGCCTTTTGGCTACATTCTCAGTTTTAATGTTCTTTGCATCGGAAGCATATTAGTCCATATTATCAGCAATTTTCAAATTCTAACTAAGATTCTTCAGTTTGGAACTGCAAACATTTTTGCATCAAAGCTACCATATGTACTTTGGTGCTTGCACTATTCATTAAAAAATTATGTGTGCTGATGTATGCGGTGAGCTAGCTGGTCTTGTGGTTGCGCTAAGCACACTAGTGGCTGCTTTTTCAAGGGCAACACCAGCATAGAGTTGTTGAAATTCAGTGCTTTCGCAGCAGCAAAATAAACAAAGTGAATACCATTAGAAGAAAAGCCAATGTAGTTACACTTACAGCCATACCCATAGCATTCCTGGCTATCAGCACCCACCAATCATGGTGCTGCTTGTTGATCACACACACACACACACACACACACACACACACACACACACACACACACACACCCTATGCACAGAAGACACATAATGATGGCACAAATGCTATAGTGATGTCACAGAAGCCAGCCTATAGCCCCTCATATACACAATACATAATCACACTGTCAGTGCCTCCCCTCTCAGAACACACCATAGCGCAGTGGTTAGGAATCTTGCACACAGACATTCTAGTAGAAGGGTTCAAGTTCCACTGTACTGCTATGTTTCCGTACAGACTTTGCATATTCCTTATACCACATATATAACGCCTTTATATTGAAGTCTGTGCTCCCTGATATGGCCTAATCAGAGGGGAAAAGCAGGAAGAAATGAACTCCGGAGACCATGGGAAATATTTTTTGTCAGTGACATCATCTATATAATGTTTAAGTTATTATTTTTGGAAAACCATATCCTTAGGGGAAGAAGTCTAGGCATGATTCCTTTTTGAGACAAGAGAAGGCACGGCTTTCTTGAAGGGGTGTGTGTTACTTACTGATAGTTTTATCATCAGCAATAAATAATTCTCTCTCTCTCTCTCTTTTAAATTCTTCAATCACATGTTCATAATAATTCATTCCCCTCCATTGTCTGCATGCGACCTAGAAGGCAGCTTCCTCTGGTGTTTCAACTAGATTTCTTCACTGTGTGAAAGATTTATGATGGGTTTAATGAAGTTAGTTCTGGCATGACTTCCCCACTGGGAGAATATTTGAGCAGCCAGGTTCACACATTTCCAAATAACTTCATCAGAATTGAAGCTGAGTTTGATTTAAAGACAGTTCAGAGTTTAAGGAGGGTGCAATCAAGAGCCAGATATAAGCTAGGCAGGAGATGTCTTGGATTCTTTGCCAAGCCTTCATACACTTGGAATCGGAAAAGAAAAATGGAAAGCAAATGCTATATTTTGACAACACACACATAGCCACCCTCTCCGCTTTCCCCATATACTATGCTACATTTATTATGGCATCAGAACCCTGTAGCTTTTTACCTCACACAGGAACTACTTTCACAAATGGATTGTTTCAGTTTCTACAAACATAAAACTGGCAGGGCAGGCTCCAGGTCTGTGGGGGCCACATGGAACATAGGAACATAGGAAGCTGCCACATGAACGCCAAGGGGCCCCCATATCCATGTGGGGGGGCAGTTTTTTATGAGGGGGGCATGGCATCAGCTCCTTTTATGAGGGGGGCATGGCATCAGCTCCTTCCTTATTGATGGAGCAGCAGTTCCTCCTTACACCACCCTTGAAGGATGGAGATGAAAAACTGCTTCCGTATTAATATGGAAGATGGGAGGGAAAGTAATTGCCGCCTAGGGACCTGCCCTCAACAGAAGCTCCTTCTTTTTCCACCTTCCTCATCAATACAGCAGCAACCACTCTTCCTCTGTCCACTCCTGTCAGTGGGAGAAGGAAGAACTGCTGCAGTTGCTGCTAGTGCCATATCAATGAGATCTGGTGAAGGAAGAGTTGAGGACAGGGGCGTAACTACTATTAGGCAAGGGGAGGCGGCTGCCTGGGGCCCCCCACGCCTCGAGGGGCCCCCCAGAGGCAAGTCACATGACTATATGTTGTGAAGTGTGTGTGTGTGTGTGTGTGTGTGTGTGTGTGTGTGTGTGTGTATCAGCGAGGGGCCCATTTTAAATTTTTGTCTCTGGGCCACTCCAGCCTTGTTACGCCCCTGGTTGAGGATGATGAGTTCCTGTTCCGTCCCATCCCCTCTCTGTCAGTGAATAGAATTTCCTCTCAGAACCCACGTGCCATCACAGGCAGCTCTGGGAGGGAGTCAGTGAGAGAAGAAGCTCCGCTGGAGAGGCTCATGGCAACAGTGTCTCTGCCATCTCCCATATGGCCTGAGACCTTGAGAGTTTGGCCATGAGCACTTGTGCTGGTGCCTGACTTGATCAACTCATGGAAGCTCCTCAACTCATCAACTCCTGGAAACTAGAATGGGACCTTGCATTAAGACAACTTAACAGTGCAGTCCTGTGCACCGTGAGGGATCTGTACTGGGGCCAGTGTTCTTTAATTTATTCATTTGCAGATGACACTAAACTATTCAGGGTGATAAAATCCAAAACAGATTGTGAGGAGCTCCAAAAGGATCTCTCCAAACTGTTGGAGTGGACGAGAAAATGGCGAGTGCAACTCAGTGTAAGCAAGTGTAAGGTGATGCATATTGGGGCAACCCTCCCCCCCCCACCAGACCACACTTCACATACACACTTATGGGGTCTGAGCTGTTGGCAACTGACAAGGAGAGGAATCTTGGGGTTATGGTGGACAGCTCATTGAAAGTGTTGACTCAGTGTGTGGCATGCAGCTGTGAAAAAGGCCAATTCCATGCTATAGATCATTAGGAAGGGGAATGAAAATAAAAATGCTAATATTGCAATGCCCTTGCACAAATCTACGATGTGGCCACATTTGGAGTATTGTGAGGGCTTGGCCGCAGCTGACCCTCAGTCTAACCATCCACTGCCACCAAAATAAGATAGCTAGTGTGACTAGTTTCACTCCTAGTCACTGAACCCACTGTATTTCAAATATATATAAAAACTCAGTAGTGTGGTAAATAAAATGGGCAGGTAGGCATGAGGTGGGACTAAAATAACAGACAGAGACACCATTAAAACAGTATTAAATGATAACAGGTTTACTATTATAAAAGGTAAAAATTTAAAAAACAGTACAGGAACAAATGATATAAAGTTCATTTTTGTACAAAATACAAAATATAAAACGAGCTTGCTAGCCTTCTCTCCCAAGGCCTAGCAGCTTCTAGAAGGATCAGCTCCCTCACTGCTACTTTCCCTAGCAGTTTAAGCCTGACCCTACACTGGTGGTATTCCAGCCTTCCAGCACACACAGCACTCAGCAGCTCGCACACTCTCTTACAGAACTCTTCTCCTACAGCCCTCCTCCTCCTGGCTGTTCAACCTTCCTTTTTATCCAGTTCCAAAGGTATACATTAACCATTCAGGGAATTTCTTCCCCCAGGCAGCCAGAATCTCTTGTCTCTGCCTGGAGACAACCATAACACTTTGTAACCTTCCCTCCAAAACTCTGCAGCAGACAGTGAGGCTATTCACACGTGCATGCAAAACAGGGCTAAGAGATCCCAGCCCATTTTTGCACGTGTGTGTGAACTGCCAGGATCAAGCCTGATCCTGGCGGCACCATGGCGACAAACCCAACTACGGAGCCACCCTTTAAAACAGGGTTTGGAGAGTGAGTGCTCTCCTAACCCTGGTGGTTTTTTACAATCATGTGTCAGCCGTGGCTGTGGCTGGCAGACTCGAGGAGCGGGATCCCCATAATGTACTTGCACAGTACATTATTGAAGCTCCAGAGGTGGGGTGGCGCATCCCAGCACCCCAACCCTTGGAGCTACCGGCAGCAGCCGGTGCTGATCTGGGCAGGCAATCTGCCCGCCCAGGGATGGTGGAACAATCCTCTGCAGGGAGGTAAGTGCATTCGGGCTCCCTCCTCGCAAACCAGGTAGCCCTTTCTCACTGGCTCATAAGAAAGAGCTCAACTTTTACCTCAGACTTGGCTGTAAGAGGTTGCTATCTTTTGGCCTCTGCAGAGCCTGGCAGGGACACAGAACAAATTAAAGAAAGCACACTACAAAACATAATGGGAAGGAGTGATTCCTTCACAAGTACTTTGTACAGTTTTGGTCACTGTATTTAAAGGACATTGTAGAACTGGAAAAGGTGTTGAAGAGGGCAACCAAGGTGATCAAGGGCCTAAAGCACCTTCCTTATGAGACAAGGCTAGAGCATCTGGAACCTTTTAGTGACTATGGGGAGGGAGCCATGATAGAGGTTTATAAAATTATGCCTGGAGTGGAGAGAGATATATTTCTCTCCTTTTCACAACACTAGAACCAGGGGTCATCCCATGAAACTTATGGCCAGGAAATTTAGGACCAACAAAAGGAAGTACATTTTCACACATCACATAATTAATCTATGGAGTTCTCTGCCACAGAATGTGGTGATGGCCACTAGGTTGGTGGGCTTTAAAAGGGGCTTAGACACATTCATGAAGAACAGGTCTATCAATGGTTATTAATCTGATGACTATAGGCCAGCTCCAGCCTCAGAGGCAATATACTTCGGAACACCAGTTGCAGGGGAGCAACAGCAGGAGAGAGAGAGAGCATGCCATCACTTCTTGCCTGTGGGCTTCTCAGAGCCATCTGCTGGGCTACTGTGTGAAACAAGATGCTGGATTAGATAGACCTTGGGCCTGATCCATCAGGGCAGTTCTTTTGCATGTTTATTTGGAAGCAAGTTCCACTGTGTTCAGTTGAGCTTACTCTCTAAGTAATTGTGTTTAGGATTGAACCTAAAGCTGTTTGCCCTACATTATGGCATCAGAGCTCTCCCCCCTGCTGATTAAATTAATCTGCAGCATTTTTAGTTTTGTGGATAGTGGCTAAACCACTATTGATATTTGTCCTTTTAATGTGTCTTTAGAGCAATAGTTTTCAGATTGTATTCATGGGAAAACCTGGGGTCCCTTGGAAGTTTTTCAGGGGATCCTCAATAAGAACATTGGTGCTGACAGACAAGTTTTCCTGAAAGCCCCCTTGTCCACTATTTCCAATTTTTTACTACAACATTAAGTTATAGGAAAAAGTTAGCAGACAGCCTCTTTCCTCACCCCCTTATCATTGGGAAACTCTGCTTTCCTGCAAAAATGCAATAGAAACATAACAGACAGGCACTTGGTGCCATAGAGGAAATTGGCCTCTTCTTGGATTACGCAGAAGCATTATGTAGAAATTGAACCAATGCAAAAGCTGCCTAGGAAGTGTGGTTTCCCCTGCTTTGAATCCTGTTTATGCTTGATTAAGCCTGAGTTCCTGCCACAACAAAAGAAGTTCTAAAAGTATATGAGGCTTGAAGAGCTGTATATCTGTAAAAACACCCCAGAATGCAATCAAGATCAGGTCCCAAACCAGTTATGCAGATTTGGCATAACAGATCCCTTTTGTTCTGTGCTTCCTCTGAATAGACATTGCTGTACCCACACCCTCCTCAAGTCCAGTCCACTTTGTCTGTCTTTGTACCTAGAGCTTTCCTGCCTTAGGGATTTTGCTGGACACAGAACCTTATCAAAGCTCTTGTCGCCCCCAGACACATGTGGCTTTTTGGTGATTCTTCCTGAAACACCGCCACTGCTGCTGCTGAAATTGTAGGGCCTAAGCTGTCTACTTAGAATACTTAGAGTACTCAGAAGAGTATTCAGAAGCTCACTTGACTAAGAACTTGCATGTAGTTATATCCTTTCACTTTTCTAAGCTGAATCACTGAGCTGCTTAGCCCCAAGTTGGAATACTGGACCAGAGGGTTCAGAATTACTGCTGAGCTGAAATCACTAGCCTTGAAGGTATTTTACATAGGACTGCTGTGGGGAGATCTGCCCTGGACTGCCCTCAACACTCTTGGATACCAGAGTCTTCTTGGGTCACTTTCTATGTGGGCTTGCCATAGGACTATTCCTGTGTGTGGCTACCTGAGAGCCCCTCAACTCTCCAGTAGAACCCTAGAGAGAAACCTAGAGGCAGGGTCATTCCCTGTGTGGGCTTGCCATGGGATAACCCCTTCGCCTGATTGGTGAGGAATCCTGGTGCTCCCCTTTGTAGGCATGCATAGTGCCATAGACCTTGATGCCACACCAGCACCCCTTCACCTCTCCTTGCCCTTGCTTTGGCAAAACCTTCGTGAGGGACCCCGGATCTTCTTTAGGGTGGGAAGTTACTCCTTTCAGAATCATACATGGAATTTCTGAGAAGTCCTGTTACGGTTGCCACCAGCTCATCTGGTGGCAACTCAGGACCAGCTTTCTCTGTGGCTGCCCCAGGGCTTTGGAATATGCTCCCTGCTGAAATAAGAGCATCTCCGACTCTGTTTGTTTTCAGCAAGACTCTCAAGACTCTCCTGTTCTTGCAAGCTTTTAATTAGGATTTTAATTATTTCAATCATTTGTTTTATATTGTTTTTGTTGTGTTTTAACTTGTGATTTTTAATGTTAAAAATTGTACACCACCTAGAAATTTGCATATCAGGCAGTATAAAAATATGATAAATAAATAAAAATAAACAATAAATAAATATCAGGCATGAGCAAGTAATAAGCTGCTATTTCCCCTCCATTCTTTATGCTTTCTCTCTCTCCCTCCCTCCCTTTTCTTTCTGCCCACATTCCAATGCCCGCCAGAGGCTTCATTCTCCCTCCCACCCTCCCTCTTCATCTATTCCGTGGGAGTTGCTACACTCCCTGTGCAACTGCAACAAAGTTTTATCAAAGTTGCCAAATACTACTCTTTGCATTCTGCATCTGTTTTATTAATTTATTTTTTGTCTTTCAAAGGCTGTTGCTCCTCTGGGCTACCCTAACAGAGGCATTTGCCTGTGTCCAGACTGCAGTCCATTTGTTATGCACACTTGCTAAATTCCCCCAGTTTGTCATAAACATCTAGATACACATATGGTTAGTATACACATTTGTGAGCAAGCATGTCAGCAAACATATTGGTTGTGTTACAGTTGTGCCATTGAGTCGGTGTCGACTCCTGGCTACCACAGAGCCCTGTGGTTGTCTTTGGTAGAATACAGGAGGGGTTTACCATTGCCATCGCCCATGCAGTATGAGATTATACCTTTCAACACCTTCCTATATTGCTGCTGCCCGATATAGGTGTTCCCCATAGCCTGGGAAACATCCACTGTGCAAGGAAGTGGGGCCTAGCAGGCATGGGAAGTACTCCATGTGAACAGCGTGTGTACTCTAGAACAAGTTCAGAATTATCTGCTGTGCATTTGGGGTTCTGCATTTGGGGTTCTGTGACAGATGCTGGAAAGACAAGTTGATGTGACAAAGGTTTCTAGAATGTGGAAAATATGAAAACCACTCCTTTAAAGATTACAACAATCTGTTTTACTGCTTATGCTGAATTCATTCTTTCATTCATTCATTCATTCATTTATGTATTTATGTATTTATTTGATTTATATACCACCCTTCCAAAAATGGATCAGGCTGGTTTACATCAAAATAAAAACATTTTAATGATTGTTTTCTTCCCAATGGCTTTAGTGCAGTGTGGCCCACGTTAAGGCATCCAGTATCACTTGGTTCAGGCTGGGTAGGACTGACTCTTTGGAAGCTCTAGTGACTTTGATACCCTGTGGGCTGGTTCAGACAAGACAGCCACTGGCACACACAATCAGGAAAGGGAGGCGCCAAGAGCGTACCCATTGGGATGTCCTCTGCAGCCATCCTAATGCCCTCCTGGCACATCACTTTATTTTGTGGAGGTGGACTGTTTGTCTGAATGGCCCCTGTACATGCACTTCAAATACTTGTTTAAACATGTCGGCTGTCTCATCCTAACCAGCCCCATGCTAATTGGTGCTGGCAAACCTTATAAGCAACCTTAATGTGTTCTATTCAAAGACAAGGTGATACATTGTTGAGTCACATTCTCACAGAGTATAACCTGTATAACCTGACTCAGTATAACCTGAGTCAATGCATCAACTTCATCCTTTCTTTTAAAAATGCCATTCCTTATTTGGATAGTGATCCTTTACTGCTAGATGTAACCTAACAGGCATCCTTCTGGTTACAGATGACAAGCCATCTTATCAGAAAGAAATCTTTGTGCTAGCAACTTTCAGGAAATTAACTCCAGAGAGCAAACTGTTTGGAAGTTGGTCTGCATAGATCTTACCTTTTGAGGAGTAGTTAGATAAGCAACCTCTGTGTTTTCCGGTCACTTGGAAGGCATTTCAGAACTGATCTGTGTGTCCAGATCTGTTCGGACACAAATTTGGATGAGATGACATTCTGTTGTTGCTTAAGCTGAAGCAATTTCTTTCTGAGATGCAAAGCTAAAAAACACAAGGCCTGTACTAGGGGGAATGCTGCTAAAATCCTGCTGCCCAAGCTCTGTCATTCTGAAATGTGTACAGTGAATTTGTTGGAGCCTTTGAGGGAAGAATTTCACAAATCATCTTATCTCCCTTTCCCTCTGAAGCCTATTATGCCTCCTGAAAATATGTCTCGGAGGGTCATGCGTTATTAGACCTTTTTCCATAGGCCATTTTTGTGATCAAAATCCTCTTCCTAGCTGTTTTTGTTCATTCATTGCTTGCACTCAGGTGCAGGGGCGTAACTATAATAGGGCATGGGGAGACAATTGTCTGGGGGCCCACTGCCTTGGAGGCCCCCCCCAGAGGCAAGTCACATGACTGACTCCCCCGCCACGCACCTGCCTGGGCTTCCTTCAGTTGTATTCATCCTCAGAAATTGATGTGAGTGTTAAGACCTGGAGCTACCAGAACAGCATGTCTTTCTTTAGTACCATTAAATTGCTTACATTGTCCACAATTTACAAAACCTTAAAAAAAACAAAAAACTAGGATGATGTTCTATGGTGGCATATATATATATATATATTATATATATATGCATATGCTTTTTGTTACCACTATTCAGCCTCATTTAAGATTTCTTTACTTCATGAGCTGAGCTTCAGTGAGGGGGGCCCATTTTAAAATCTTATCTCTGGGCCCACTCCAACCTTGTTATGCCCCTGCTCAGGTGTAAGGTGAAGAGTTTTATTTTGGGTGATTTTCTGAATCAATTGAATTAGGTTGAGGTTCTGTTCAGACCTTTGCGGGTATTGTAATTTATTTTTAATGATGTGTCTATTTTATATCGGTGCTTTTAGATTTATTGTGACCTACTCTGCGAACCTGTTTGGCTCAAAAAGTGAAAGGAAATTCTGTTCAATGAATTAATTGCAAAGGGGTGTGTGTGTGTGTGTGTGTGTGTGTGTGTGTGTGTGCGCAAGACAGTGAGTAAGGAAGAGCAACAGTGAGCTAAGAGTGGCTTGCCTGATGCTAGCTAGAAAGTTAATGGCTGAACCACAGACATACAAATCCCTAGACTCACATCTCCTGATCTCCCAGCTTTCTTCTTGGAAATTTGAACATGCAAGGGGTGCAGATTGGCTTCATGTATATCAGTGAAGCACCAAGCTTCTGCATACAATGGGGCTCCAACCTTGGGCTTGCACAGCTATGAGGAGACAATTTAACCTTTACTGCAGCCTGGGTGAGGTGTGTTTTGTGGGGCATGGGATTTTTTTTCTGGAAATCCAAACAAGCTCTTGTTAAAAACTGAAGAGTGGGTGTTTGTGTGTGTATCAAAAACTTCCACTACAGCCTTTTAAAGCATTATTTGACTATCCTGAAACTCAAATCACACATGATTAAGGGAAGTATAATGTTGGTGAAACTGCAAAGCTAATCACAGCAGTGAGGTGGGGCGGGGAAACAGAGTGATAAAGATAACATAAGAACAGCTGCTCGATCAGGCACAAGGCCCATTTAGTCCAGCATCCTGTTTCACACAGTGGCCCACTAGATGCCTCTGGGGAGCCCACAGTCAAGAGGTGTGTGCATTCCCTCTCTCCTGTTGTTGTTCCCTGCAACTGGAATTGAGAGGCATCGTGCCTCTGAGGCTGAAGATGGTCCACAGATATCAGACCAGACCTGTCCACCATGAATCTGTCTAAGCCCATTTTAAAGCCATCCAAGCTGGTGGCCATCACCACATCCCATGGCAAGGAATTCCATAGATTAATTATGCACTGTGTGAAAAAGTACTTCCACTTGTCGGTCCTAAATTTCCCAACCATTAGTTTCATGGGGTGACCCCTGGTTCTAGTGTTGTGAGAGAGGTAGAAAAATTTCTCTCTGTCTACCCTCTCCACTCCATGCATAATTTTATACACTTTGATCATGTCTCCTCTTAGTTGCCTCTTTTCCAAGGTAAAGAGCCCCAGATGTTGTAGCCTAGCCTCATAAGGAAGGTGCTCCAGGCCCATGATCATTTTGGTTGCTCTCTTCTGCACCTTTTCCAGTTCGAAAATATCCTTCTTAAGATATGGTGGCCAAAATGGTTTGCAGTACTCCAGATGTGGCCACACCATAGATTTGTAGAAGGGCATTATAATATTAGCATTTTTATTTTCATCCCCCTCCTAATGATTCCTAGCATGGAATTAGCTTTTTTCACAGCTGCCACGCACTGAGATGACACTTTCAATTAGCTGTCCACCATGACCCCAAAATCTCTCTCCTGGTCAGTCACCAACAGCTCAGATCTCATCAGCATATATGTGATGTTGGTGTTTTTTGCTCCAATGTGCCTCACTTTACACTTGCCAACACTGAACTGCACTTGCTATTTTGCCGCCCACTCCCCCAGTTTGGAGAGATCTTTTTGGAGTTCCTCACAATCCGTTGTGGATTTCACTACCTGGAAGAGTTTAGTGCCATCTGCAAATTTGGCCACTTCGCTGGTCACCCCAACTTCTAGATCATTTATGGACAAGTGAAAGAGCACTGTTCCCAGTACCAATCCCTGGGGGACCCCACTTTCTACATACCTCCATTGTGAAAACTTTCCATTTATTCTTACTCTCTGTTTCCTGTCCTTCAACCAGTTACCGATCCACAGATGAACCTGTCCCCTTGTTCAATGATTGCTAAGTTTACTCAAGAGCCTTTGGTAGGGAACTGTATCAAAAGCTTTTTTGAAGTCCAAATATACTATGTCAGCCGGATCACCTTTATCCACATGCCTGTTGACACTCTCAAAGAACTCCAAAAGGTTAGTGAGACATGACTTGCCCTTGCAGAAGCCATGCTATTTCTCTTTCAACAAGGTCTGTTCTTCTGTGTGCTTAACAATTTTGTCCTTAAGTATGCTTTCCATCAATTTACCTGGCATTGAAGTTAAGCTGACCGGCCTGTAATTTCTTGGATCCCCCCTGGATCCCTTCTTCAAAATTGGAGTCACATTGGCTACTTTCCAGTCCTCTGGTACAGAGCCTGATTGTAGGGACAAGTTATATATTTTTGCTAGGAAAAAGGCAATTTCACATTTGAGTTCCTTCAGAACTCTTGGGTGGATGCCATCTGGCCCTGGCGATTTGTTATTTTTTAGCTTTTCAAGACAGTTTAGAACATCTTCCCTTGTCACCTCAAATTCACCCAGTTCCTCAGCCGCTAAACCTGAAACCCTCCATTCCCCACGGGCCATTTTTGTTATTAATATCCTCCCCAGCTGCTTTCCCACCTGTGGGGATAGAAACTGCTGAACTTCCAGAGATGAAAAAGCAGGAGTAAGGTGTGATTTTGAGTAGAAAGATAGCCTGAGGGGGAAGGGTTAATTATTCCTTTGCACAAAACTGTTCCTGTGCTCAGCTTACCATATTTCCCTTTAAAAGGCAGGGGGAACCCAAAGACTGGATAATAACACTGGACTACAATGCAGGATTGTCATACACTATTCAACATAGCTCTGTGGTCTCCAGGAGTCGACACGGACTTGACAGCACTACTTTACTGTGTCTTAGCCTCCACTTCTTGGCAATATGGGTATAGCAACACTCGACTAAAATGCAGGATTGTTGTAAGCCATTATCTCAATTGCAGCTCCATCTTTAACCTGCAATATTAGTAGTGCACTATATTGCCAACTTGTGGTAAGCCACCCTCTATCAGCCATAGCACACACACCCCCCGCAAAGAAACCCAACAACCCTGTAATAATGGAATGGTAATTATAGGCTATATTTGCATTTTAATTGACTGGATGACTTTTATTTTATTATATTGTTAATCACAAGATCAGGATCTGGGCTAGAACAGGAATTCCTGTCTGCTTCCACCTTTAGTTTGAGGTGTAGGGGAAACATGCTGACAGCCAATTACAGCTCTGCTAATCTCCTAGATATTGCCATTGTTTTCCATGGGCAGTTGGCATTTGTGCCTTAAGATCAAAATAAAAATGTATAAAAAGTAACTAGGAAGTCCTCACTGTAGATAGTGGAATTGACAGTCTACAGATTCTGTGGGCTGAGTTCTGAACCAGGAAGTGCCATTTCTATTTACTTTTATTTAACAGGGATCATATTAACTTTTATTTAAGAAATACAGTGAGCAGATGTGTATTTTAAGTTAAATTTCCAAACTTTCTTCTCTAGATGGAAGCTATTACAATGTTTGGAAGCAGCCTGTTCACATATTTCCCTACTAACCTAGCTGATAGATTTACATCTTGCAAACTTTGAGGGGAATATGTATGCATACACTTTGAATTAGCATGATGCACAACAGGGCACAGAGTTTTTCCCTAGCACACAGCAAAATATCTAGCCAAATTGTGTGGCTGTTACTAAGGTCCCATAGAGTCTGAAGAAGCAGATTCATTATCACTCGTCGTATCATTCAGGAACTGATTCCAGATATACCTTAGTAAATTGCTGTTGCATTAAGTTCATGCTTCACACTGTGATAGTCAGAAAGGACATGATCAACATATACTGTGCACATTGGCTCAGGAAAATGTAACTAACCTTTTAGTGAGAACAAGTATAACAATGAAAAGGGCGGCGGGGGACATTGTATGCTGTTGTGGTTGCTTTATAATTGGATATTTTCATTTTTATTGACTTTCCTATCTCCAAGAGAAAGGAACTGCTGCTTTTTATGGTTAATTTAAAAGCATTTGTTTCCATGTTGATCATATTCTTTCAAATGTCATGTTAACACAGTAGATTTGTGAATTTTCCTTACCCTATTTGGATCCCCTTTGGAGGGAATACGATTGCACATACATATCTGGTATGTTTGCTTATGATGTTGTTTTGCTTCTTCCTTTCTGTGCAGCAGAATGTCACACAAGGACAAATCAGTTTGTCCTCAAATCAGTTTTCTCAAATCAGTTTGTTTTGAAGGAGACAGAGGAACTGGAATGTTGCAATATCTTTGTGAAAAATCTGCTTATTTACATATATAGTGGCTGAGGAGGAATGGCTAGGAAACAGCAGTTAGCAGAATCATTGCTTGCCCCAAGATATCTTCAGTGTGGACTTCACAGTCAAATAAACACAGTATGGTTGCTTGCTTCTACTTGGGTTCAGCTATGACATCCAAGACAGCCAGTCCCAAATGACAGATTTTAATCCAAACTCATACCTGGAGAACAGTTCCTCAGTCTAGCAGGGATGATCTATGAGAGCAAAAGTGGGCTTCCAGTATGGGTCCCTAAAAAACAATCTTTTCTAAACCTCTGATCATTGCACACTATTTTTCTGTATTAATATTGATGGCTGACTTCACTGTTACAACCTAGATTACTGGAAGGAGAAGCACCTAAATCAGTGACTCATGCAGTGATCAAGGGAGTAACTTCCACTGAGGGCAGGTATTTCTGAATTTCTGTATCAGGTGGAATTGGACATTCTATCATACCCAGTGTGGAGACACAGCAGATTGATCTGCTCTAAAAGCGGATGTGCTCAGAGTCTTACAGGAGGCCTTAATTATTTAACTAATATCTTTCTCATGGCCATGGCGCACAGCTTGGGAATGACTGCTATAAAAAGTATAGTTTCCAATTGAAACACTGGATCTTTAAGAGCATCTTTCTTAAAGGAATGAAGAGGAAGTGAGACCTAGAGAAGTAAACAAGTTATTAGAACTAGTTGAAAATAATGAACTGCTTTGTAATTAGTTCTTATTTATTTATTTTAAAGATTTATATCCCACCATTCTTCAAAAAAGAACTCATAGTGGCTTAGCCCAAAATTGGGAAATAAGAAAAAAAAAACACAATAAAACACAATACAAACACCTACACCTTTACAAGCTGTGACCCATCACAGAGGGAGCCCAGTCATGGGTCACCACCATACAAGCAACCATAACTGGACCTCTCCAGAAAATCATAACAGGCGGCAGGGTTTATGACAAAGGAGGTGCTTTCTTAAATAGCCTGGACCTAAGCCGTTAAGGGCTTTATAGGTTATAACCAGCAGTTTGTATTTCACCTGGAAACATATTGGCAGCTTGTGCAGTTTTTTTAAAATTGGTGTCAACGTGGCCCCTTCCTGTTGTCCCAGAGACCATTCTGGCTGCCCCATTCTGTACCAATTGGAGTTTCTGGACTACATACAAGGCAGCCCCATGTAGAATGCATTACAGTAAAGCCTGGAACTTATCAGCATATGTACCACTGTTATAAGATCATTAACCTATAGAAATGGATGTAGCTGATGTATCAGCTGAAGCTGATAAAAAGCACTCCTGGCCACTGCCTCAACTTGAGGAACCAGGGAGAGCTTTGGGTCCAGGAGCACTCCCAAGCTGTGTACCTGATCTTTCAGGGTGAGTGTAACCCCATCCAGAACAGGCAGATGTAAACCATCTCTCAGGTCCTGCCCCTCCCCTCCGTCAGTACTTCCATCTTATTTTGATTCAATTTCAGTTTGTTATCCCTCATCCATCCCATTACTGCCACCAGGCAGGCATTTAGGGAAGATATGCCATTTCCTGGTGAGGTTGGCATAGAGAAGTAGATCTGGGTGTCATCAGCATATTGGTAACACCTAGCACCAAACCTCCTGATGATCTCTTCCAGCGGTTTCATGTAGATGTTAAAAAGCACTGGAGACAGTATGGAGCCTTGGGGGGCTCCACACTTCAGTTCTTGCTTAGTGGAACAACAGTCTACAAGCTACACCATCTCGTATCTGCTAGAGAGGTAGGAGCGGAAGCACCGTAAAACAGTGCCACCCAATCCCACCTCCCTTAGGCGGTCCAGAAGGATACCATGGTCAATGGTAATGAAAGCCGCAGAGAGATCCAAAAGGATCAGCAGAGTCACACTCCCTCTGTCAATAGCCAGTTGGAGATCATCCATCAGGCCGACCAAGGCATTCTCAACCCCATAGCCCACACAAAAGCCAGTTTGAAATGGGACTTGCCTTGGTTCCGTGTATTTAAATTAGGGGGTGTCCCTTTGCTAGATTCTACATCCTGAACCTGGTGATGTAGTTCTCTTGCATCAAACGGATATTAGGATATTCTCAATTGTGTCATTATCATGTACAGGGACTGAATCCAGCCCCACCCCCAACCACTTCTCCAGTAGATGAACAGCACTATCACAACTGACAGTACCAACCATCTCATGGGCAGGTGCACTCAGGACGCACTTGCAAACATCAAGGATTAGGTTTCTGGTAAAGCTTGTATATTCCATGTGGATGGCAAGCAAAATCTTTTGAATGGTTTGTGATTGAATGGCTTCTTGCCACAATGAAGTACCCAACTTAATTAACTTAGATTACTGCTAGTATATCAGGTGGCCTTTTCCTCAAGCAAAACAAAGGACTATTTGTCACCAGATTACACCAGCTGTCGAAATACACATGGTATAACTATAGCTAATGCATCCATTTCATTTCTTTGAAGTAAACTTCCACACTGTTTTGTGGTTCTGAGTTAATCTTTTTACTTTCCCATGATAAATATGCAATTCATCTGGTTTGTTTTCAGCATGAAATGTTTTAAAAGAGACAAACATGTTTTATCCTACAAAATTCCAACTTCATTTGATATATATGTTGTTTTCCAGGTGTAATCTCCAAAATGGCTGCTTACAAATGGAAATTTCTTTGTGTACATGGAGGATAGTTAGCCATACCATAGAATCATAGTAATTCACTGCTATGCTGAAAATAGAGCAGAATTTAAAGTTAACGAAAAAGAAGCTGTTGTGTTGATAGTTTGCCCCACCACCTAGAGGATGTTCTTATGATCAGCCAAAACCGGGCTAAGGAAGCCAAGTCTATGGAAGTTTGGCTGATCGTGAAATCTGCCAGGCTCGCACCCAATCCTGACGGTGCTTTGCAACTGGGGCTGGGAGACAAGAGGGCCCCCGCCCATCACTGGGGGGCGTTACCCATAATGCACCATGCACTTGCATTGTGCATTATGGGTTTTCCAGGGGCCGGAATGACACGCCCTGGCCCCCGACCCTCTGCGCTGCCTGAGGCAGCGGAGGATCATCTGGGTGTACAATCCGTGTAACACTACTAAAACGAATGAGTAATTTCTCTGCACTAGCCTTTTCATGTAGCAGATCTTCAAGAATAATGTTCTTTGATCTCCCTTTAATCAGTATTGTTCTTTTTCCTCTGGACATCATTAAGCTCTGTTGTTTTCTGAGCAGTCTACAGGAACTTTCTTTTGTAGTCAGCATATCTCAGGTTTAATTGAAATGAATTCTGAACCTTTGCAAACACTTCTGGCTGTGATCCAGATAATCACATAGTAAGTTCCGCACAAGCAGTAGGGCTTCATAAGCTTTCTTTTCAAAATTCCCTTAGCAGCAGCTTCTGGCACTATTTGATAAGCTCATTTGAAACTTAGAGGGAAGGTTAGATATGACTTGTGGTGAAGGGAGCTGTTTTTAGGACCAAAAGGAAAAAAGCTGGAAAAGCTCTGGTGTGTGCCCATGGGTCCTTAAGGCATTCTCAGTAGTGCCCTGTGGCACCTTCTTTTTCTGCACTTTTGTATTTGTGTAGGGGCAGGGGCAGCCCGAGGTATTGTGGTGCCTGAGGCAGGGTGCAAATCCTGCCATGCCACACGCCCCAGGTAGGAGCCAACTCCCTTTCAAAACTAACACTTACAAGCTTTGGAAGTGACCCGGGGTGGGAAGGAGGGGAGATTGCCAGCAGCCTCATTCATCTTGCAAGCTTTGCAAGACATGTGAGGGGATATGCTCCTTGCAAAACTTGTAAGGGTCAGGTGGCTCTGATGACAATGGCGGGGCATTTTGCCACCCACCTGGTGCCTCAGCAATCTGCCACCTGAGATAGCTGCCCCATCTTGCCTCATAAAAGGCCCAACCTTGTGTAGAGGGTCCAATTCTAGTAAATTGATTGCGATATCAATTTACTAATAAATTGATAAATGTATTAGTAAATAAAGATACATTGATAAATTAGCAGTAGATAAATTGATAAATTGAGATTGCTACTATATGATAATTATTTAAATAATTAATTGTCATTCTAACAATGTAATGTATGTTTGGAGTGATGGATAATCTAATGGCTTGTTCTGGATTTATATGTAACCTGCTGATCTTTTATATTTTGGGTCACAGTTACGTTGCTCTTGCTCTTGAATCACTGTCAAAACATAATTCCCAGCACTAAGTTCCGCCATGTGGCTATTACCTTATCTGGCATTAAAAGATTAAACAAATTCATGGAGACAGATTGGTCTATCAGTGGCTATTATGTATGACGGCTAAATGAAACCTCCATGTTCAGAGGCAGTGTACCAGTTTCTGAGGGGCAACAACAGGCCAGGTCTGTCGCCTTCTTGTCCTGCTCCTTGGCTTTCTGGAGTCTTCTGGCTGACCACTGTGGAAAGGCTGGTCTAGATAGATGGGTGGCCTGATCTAGCAGGACTTATTTCCAAAGTCTGACAGCTACATTTTCCCTGGGTGTGAGGGATCTTTTTCCTCCTTACTATCTGAAATGCTGTCTTCCGAGTTTCTTTTCTTGCCATTCTAAGAGATAGAGAAAAGAATGATAGAGAAACTGGAAGGAAGAAACTGTTGTAATGTGGCAACTAGTCTTTCTTCTTTGTTCTCCCTTGAAGATCCAGTAGGCTAGAAGGAGTCATCTCTCTAGCCCATGGAGCCAAATTTTGCAAATCTTTCAACCAAGATGGCTTACCATCAGACCTACAGCTATCTTCGCTTCCATTTCTGGCATCTACGAACTCAGATAATTGGGTGTTTCACAGCTTACTTCACAGGTCGTACCAGAGGAAAATGAGAATTAAAAGAGATGCCTAAAGCAATAAGCAACTTGATGTGTTGTGATTGGCAATATGTTTTAATTTAATACTACATACAATTACTGCATTTTGAGGCCTTTGAAGGGAGATGAAAGGAAGGACAATCATTGTTTTGTTTTGTTTTTGTTTTTGTTTTCACCCTGGATATCTTGTATCCCAGTCCACAAACACATTTACTTGAGAGTAAAGGCTGTTTTGCATAATCTCCAGTATGGAAATTCTGTATATGTAGTGGGAGAGCAAGCCTGTGCCATATACACATTCACCTCTTGCAGGTATAGCATGACCTGGGATGCAGGCATACCCCTGTGTACTAGGAAATTACTAATATAACACAGATAAATACACACCATTGCATATGACAAATACATATATCTGTATTTCACCAGGTACAAATGCAATGAGAATTTCACTTTAAAAATAACATTAAATTCAGCAGGCTATATGAGGCATGCACAACAACAACAACTGCATGAATATCAGCAAAACTTCTTCATCATCTCTATCCAATTTGTAGAAATTAAAGGTAACCAGACAAGCAGAACCCTCATCCTGAAGATGATTGGATAATGTTTACAGGATCACACGTGAGCGTGTAAATGCTGATAACATGAGTTCTCATCAGAACAGTATAATGCTCTTAAAATGCTGTTGGCACTTTATGGCCATGTTCAGGAAATACCATCTTCTAGAACCCCTTGCCTACATACCTGTCTTAGACAAGAACTATAAGCATAAAAAGGGTCAGACTGAACAGAGATATGCAAGCATGTTCAGAATTCAATTTAAGTCCATCTACCTCATGATTCTGGGCATGTCAGATTGCTATACCCCATTATTGATTTTTTAAAAATATATATTTAAATATTTCTATACCGCCCAAAACTTGCGTCTCTGCTAGAATTATATTATTATAGTTCTTATTGTTGGTTTTTATTGTGGTAGCACTAAAATGCACCAATCATGATCAGAACCTAACTGAGCTGTGGTCTTGATGACTTGCAAGCATAATAATCCAAAAAAAGCAGAAGGCTGCCAGCAGTATTTGCTCTGAGCCCCGTCCCTTTGAGACATGTAAGCAAAAGTCACCTTCAATTTTGCATAAAATTTGTTTAAATCATTCACAGAGAGGCAGTAGACAGTATCAATTAAATCTGATGCTCAAAAAGCATTTGGGAATAGATCACAAGAATTGAAGTATTTATTATTGTTCCTGTTCTTTTGCAGAGAGGTGACATGGTCAAATTGTTACTTGCACCAAAGATCTCAGGAACACATTAGCTGGAATTAAACTGATGAGTCTTAAGCAGTGTTCCCTCTAACAGGGAATCCCAGATGTTGTTGACTACAATTCCCATAATCCCCAAGCAAAAGCCATTGCAGCTGGGGAATCCTGGGAGTTGTAGTCAGCAACATCTGGGAATCCCTGCTAGAGTGGTCTAAGGTAATCCAAATATTGGAGACAATCAACTGTTTTCTACCTTAAGAGATCCAGTGGGGTGACATGAAAGACTAACTTTCATTCTGTATATTTGCCTCTTCTTGATGCCTTTTTCTAGCTTGTTCTAGAAAAGTACTAGCTTGTTCTAGAAAAGTACTGCTGCTTTATTTGATCAAAAAATATATAATGATGCCAGGGTTTATTCTAGTTGAAGTAAAAAAGAGGCAGAACACTTCTTAATGGGAGCCTTTATCTGCAAAGAGCTCTCCTCTTTTAAAGAAGGCAATTTGAAATGTGAGGGTGCTTGACCTCTTCAGTATTCAGAGCTTGTTGGAGGCACAGGTCAATGTTGTAGCAAGCTGTCTCCTCGACCCACTCAGCACTTATCAAAGGCTGAGCTGATTAAAGACCCTCTGACAGTCGGCAGACTAACGTGCTTGTATGAGAATGTGCCAATCTGTACTGTCAGCAGGATTTAGACTTTCAAGAGCCTCTTAATCGTCTTTATGAGGAGTGTGTGTGCCAGTGAATTGCAGTTAATGAGTCTCTACATGCAATGGATCTGGGTGAAAGGATCAAAACAGTGAGGTGCTGAAAATACCACTTTCGGGCGAGGGTTGGGGTTGTAGCTCATCTTTAGCATAAAAGTAGTATGTGGTTTGTAAGGCAATGTTGTCGCTCCTGTAATTTAAATGTTATTAAAGTTTGCTGGGTTTGGCTCCTATTATATACAACATTTGAGTTGTTATGACTGGAAGTATTTCTATAAGACCATGTATATAAACAACTGAAAAACATAGCTGCTGTGTTGAATTTCTAATACAGTTATTGACTTGGTTATTTTTAGTTTTTGACAAACACATAAGGCATATTTTAGATGGTTTGTTGTGTCTTTAAACAAGGGAAGACTTGTAGCCTGTTTAATCAGAAGTAAACCCTGCTGTGTACAATGGGGATAACGCCCTAGTCAGTACACTTAAGATGGCAGCCTATTAAAGACACATTTATAGCAGGCAGGTGTGTCAGCAGCTACTAGCCATAGTTACCAAATTGAATATTCCATGTTCAGAGGCAGTATATTTTGGATATGAGTATTATTTGCTAGTGTGAGATGAGACTTCTTTCTCATTG
Organism: Hemicordylus capensis; assembly: GCF_027244095.1. Classification (NCBI taxonomy): domain Eukaryota; kingdom Metazoa; phylum Chordata; class Lepidosauria; order Squamata; family Cordylidae; genus Hemicordylus; species Hemicordylus capensis. Next base: position 139,197,804 of record NC_069659.1, read on the forward strand.
ACTAAGGGCAGTAGCCAGCAAGACTGCAAGGAACTTAGTGCCTATTGTTTAGAATATTTATATACTGCTTTTCAGCAACAGCAACAGTTCTCAAAGCAATTTATGAAGCAATAAGTATGAGAAGATGGTTCCTGTCCTGCATGGACTCACAGAGGCCATTCACACAATCAAAAACTGTGTTCTACCCAAGTTTGGGAATTGTGTTTGTTCCCAATTTTCGATTGCTCCCAAATTTTGATTGCAAGATACTAGGAAAACCTGTGTAGAAGTGATTGAGGCGCTTCACATGACACATGCGAAGCGCCTGACAAGAGTCACAGCTGACAGGAGTCAGCCGGTGCGGGCTGCGGAGATCGGGGGGCGCATCGCCCCCGGAAGTCCCAGGATGCCCCGTGCAAGTGAGACCCCCGAGCCCAGGAGGCTGCTTGCAGCCTTCCAGCTGGGGGTCTACTCGTGTGTTGCCGCACTACACGGTGATACACAAGCAACAAAATGAGTCCTCGCTCTGTTATCCTCATTTAAGGGGGTCATGTTTTAGGCGGGCTAGCTGACTTGGGAGCACCAGGCTCGCCCACGAGCCCGGTGGTTCTCATGCTCCACGGAAAGTGTGCTAAGCTCCCTTAGCCTGCTTTCCATTCATCGTGGAAGAGCCTCATAGGGGCTGTTCACACAATTGAAGAAAATCGGGCTAGCCTCTGCTAGCCCGATTGTCTTCAGTCATAAGAACCATCGGGCTTGCAGCTGAGCCCAATGGTTCTTGAGTGGCTAACCCCCTCAAGTAGCCAGCCCCTTAGCCCGGGTTTGCGGAGCGAGTGCTCCGCAAACCGGGGCTATTGGATCGTGAGTAGCCGCGGCACGGCTCCGCGCCGTGGCTACTCACGAAGAGACCCCCGGAGGGGAGGCAAAAAGCCGCCTCCCGGCTCCAGGGGCCTTGCCAGCATGCCCTGAGTGCTTGCACAGGGCATGCTGGAGCTTGCGGGGGCCCCCGCTGCCCCCAGCCCCTGCCGGCTCCGTCTCAGAGCTGGCAATTGTGTGAGCAGCCGGCTTGTGAGTAGGGAGAGCTGGCTTAGCCCGCTCTTCCCGCTCACCGCCCCAAACCGGGTGTCACGGATCATGAGACCCGGTCCATAGTGTGGAAGCAAGGTAGAAGGTAAAGCTACCCCGGTTTTCCTCCTACCTTGCTTCCACACCACTGAAAATTGGGAGCACACACAGATCCCTAACCTGGGTAGAACACCATTTTTGATTGTGTGAATGACTTCGCAGTCAAAAAAGAAATACAAGGGAGACAGCAGCAGGGACTTTGGAATGCCCTCCCTGCTGGAATAAGAGCTGCACTATCTCTGACTGTTTTTAGAAAAATCTTGAAGATGTATCATTCAACCAAGCTTTTAGTTAAATTTTAAACTCTTTAAATGTTCTGTTTATTTTAATTTTTGTGGCTGTATTTTAATTCTTAAGGAAACCATCTTGAGACATTTGTTGTAGGCGGTATACCAATATGCAAAATAAACAAACCACAGTTTCTGAGAGGGCTTCTCTGCTGGGGACCCCACTACTAAACATAACAGCATCAATACTTTAAAAAGTGCCTCTTGCCCAATTAATAGAGGCAGCTTAGCCTGAGGCAGTTCAGCTATAAGAGGTAGCAAGGGATCAGAGAAGGGCCAGCAGAGCTTCTAGGTGAGGGAGGGAAGTTTACACCTGGTGTTTGGGTGACAAATCTGGGTGGTGACAAGCATGCACACCGTGTGCAGCTCTCCCTAAGGGAAGGGAAGCAGGCAAGGCAGGATTGTTAAAGACTTCCCCCAACCCCTCCCCCATCTCCTGACATCCAGAGATCAGTGGCTGTGGAGCAGAGCTTTGGGTGACATATTGAGGCTATTCACATGAGCGGGCAAAACCAGGCTAAGGGAGCCCAGCCCGGTTTTGCACACGCTTGTGAACCACCAAGATCGCGCCCAATCCCAGTGGCTACACACCGACAAACCCACCTAAGTAGCCTCTTACTAAAATGAGGTTAATTGAGTGAGTGCTCCCTTGACCTCATTTTTGGATCACATGGGGATGTGTCCCAGTAATACACCATACACTTGCGTGGTGCATTATTTGGGCTCCAGGGGACAGGGAGACACACGACAGCGTGTCCCGGCACCCTGACCCTGGAGCTGCTGGGCGAGCCGCAGGGGAATCCGCCGCTCATCCAGGCAGGCGATCAGCCCACCCAGGAGCAAACAGGGGATCATCTGCAGAGAGGGTAAGTGAAACCCACTCTCCCCACAGACCTCCATGGAGCTCTTCTCCTTGATCATGAAAAGAGCTCCATTGTCTTTTTCTGTCAGTTCCGAGGCCAAAAGGACATGAGACCTTGCCAAGCCTCATTTCCTCCCCCTCCTGTTTTTTACACTGGGGATAAACAACAGTGGAAGGCTATAAGCTTCATGCCGGGCTGCTGAGCTTCCAAGCATCTGGCTGGCCATGGCTATAGAAAGCATACTGAGCTAAAAAGATCTTAGTCTGATCAAGCAAGACAGAACCATTCATATTGTCTGCAGAATGAATGAATAAAATATTCTATCATTAGCTGAGCCAAAATTCCTTTTACCTGTGAGCCAAAATTGCATTTGATGGCTAGCCCTTTGAAGAAAAGGGGTGTCACTTTTTTGAAAAAAAATCTGAAATTTTAATTTAAAAAATTCTTTAAGTAGGATATTTGTTTCACTGTTAAGTATGATCCGGCCATAAATATTAATCCGGTGTCATGAGAATGTAGAGTTTTGCTGCAAAATTCCAAGGTAAATAAAGTTTTTTTTTAAAAAAAGAAACCAGTCTCTTCACTATCAGACTTTCTGGCAGCTTTAGCTAGTGTTCTTTTTGTTAATCTGATCTCAAGGAAACCATTAATACTGCTTTATAAAGTGCCCAGAGGGCACTTTTGGAAGGTGCTTCATGAATTTCTGGGTAAGAAGACAACAGTGTGTATGCATGCAAAGCTAGATTAGTTTCATGATCATGAGCTGTGAAGGTAATAAAAAAGTCACCTCCTGGGAACTATAATAATTTATTACAAAGCACAAGATAAAACACTTTAATAAAATCATAAGAAAGCGACAGTGTGCCAGATCACAGATTTTCAACACTTGGCTTATCAGCCTGATTTACTGAACTCTTTATCATGCTTCATAATGTTGCTTAGAGCCTATTTATAATGCCTTGTTATTGATTGTATCGTTTGTTTGCTGTGAAGTAGTCAGATGACCTAATCCTATAAGATTCTTTTTTAGCAACTTTATATTTAGGATGGGGCATGATGAATACTCTCTATCAGTGCAATTTCATATCCCATGACATGCTAGCAGATGTGATGGCAGAGCTAACGGATCAAGAGGCACCTTGTAAAGTTGTGATTCTTTTTTGTTTAGCAGGAGAAAGCAATTGTCCCTGTCTAGCCTCAGCATAGCATCCCACCAGTGGTTGTTGCTGATATCTCCTTTGTGTGTTTTTTTAGATTGTGAACCCTTTGGGGACAGAGAACCATCTCCCCCCCCCCTCTGGAAACTGTTCTGGAAACTTTTGTTGAAAAACAGTATATAAATATTCCTTGTTGTAGTAGTAGTAGGGTAGACACCACTGCCTTAGCAATGGCCCTTGCCCTATAAAATGGCCCTTATATTGTCACACAAAGTTACTGACACAGCAGTGTCTGGAGAAAAGGTATAAGACCAGGATTGTGACATTTGATCTTTAAAGTATCTGAAAGTCATTTGGACTATTCTGGAGCCAATTACATTGACATCATAGCTGCATTTGATATATGATAGACACCTGTTCTGATGGCATTGCAACTGAGGTATAGTTTTCACGGAAATGATAAACATGTATCTGGGCTGTACCACTTAATGCTGCCCATTCTTCCATATAAGGAAAGAATCAGTGCACATAGAAAAGTAGTGTGCCGGGGCAAGGGTTCTAGCTGAATCTTCTCCATAGCATGATAGTTTTGTGCAGGGAATTTTTTGTGCGTGGAGGAATATACACTTTTGTGCCGCCTGATGTAGTACAGCCCAAATACAAATTTACCATCTCCACAAGAACTAGGCATAAGAGGCAACAAGCAGAACAGACTTATCCCACATGCTAAATGCAGGATTCTCGTGTAGGAATTTTGGCGTGTGCCTCTTTGTAACAAATCCTTAGGGACAAACTAAATCCTTAGGGTCAAACTAGACAGTCCATGAAGTTCTGTGATAGTTTTTTTTTAAAAAAATGCAAAGCAGCCATAGTGATTCAGATGGTGTGGAGAACCAGTGGCCGTGGGGAGGAGAGGTTTAACCCTTTCCTTGTCAGTCATTTGTCCACTCAGAATCAGGCCTACCACTTTCTCATCCATGTAAAATTTTTGTGCCAGCATCTTTTCTATTTTGGTCAGAAAGGCAGCTGGAAGAAGATTGTGGAGCCACTTTGCTAAGCCACAGCAGAAAGGGGTACTTCTGGAGAAATAAAAGGTGGTGGTTTCACTTGCACAAATTTGCTCTTCTTTCTTGGAAGGGAAGTTCTAGAACCCGCCGCATGAAGAGCAACTGCTCTACCACTGAGCTACAGTCCTGCCCCTTTGCCTCCTTCACTCCTTTATTCCTTCCTTCCTTCCTTCCTTACTTACTTCCAAAGAGCATGTTCTCTCTCCACCCCTGCATTCCCTGCAAAGGTCATGTAATGTATGTGCAGCATTGCTGGTGCACATAATAATATTTTTTCCCCCAATGCAGAATTTATAAGGCAGAAATGAAACTGCCAACGCTTTGCTCACACCTTATCAGTTGCTCCCACCTTGTCAGTTTCACCAGAGAACAAAATAGGGAGACTATGTTGGTAATAATGGAAGGGAGGGCAGGCAATAGAATGAGGCAGGACTGTAACCAACCACATCAAAAACCATGCCTCCAAACTATGGAGGGCAGTAGCACAGATCAATTCACACTGGAAAGCTCTGCACTGATCTTGCCCTTAAAACTCTAAAAATAGCTAGAACCTGGGGGTGTGTAGGGGAAGACACCAAGGAAACAACAGTTTGAAAGGAATGTAATCTGACTTCTCTGGAATAAATGAGTGAACAATTGATGTTGAGACCAGAAAAAGGCTAGTGTGGAAGTACCCCAGAAGCATATTCCAGTATGGAGTACAGTCAAATCTATTTGATCACTATCTGATTGGTAAACTGATCAGGTGGACAGGTCCAGGATGTGCAAATATACCTAAACATATTGATGACAACATAACAAAGCTTTGCTGTTGAAGGCTTCCCATTGTAGTGTCCTCATCAGTTTCCATTCCAGTATTGATCCACTATCAGCACCCAGAGTTGACCTACATCCTTAAGAGCCTCCTTTTCAGTTCTAGTACAAAAACATCTTCAGGTCTATAATTTTAATTTTAAAAAAACAACGCCTTCACTTTAACAGTGGTAAATTACCAACAGAAATGGAGGATGTGTGTATAACCTGAACTGCTGCCCTCTGGGCTCTCATAGCATTCCTCCTATGCTTACTTTATAGTCTGCAGATCCTCAGATTGCCAACTTTTTCAGACCTGAAAAAGAAGTGTGTCATGACTTGGTTATCCATTTTGCCTATGATCATAAGACTATGTTCTTATCTGTTCTTTTCTGATGTGTTGAAGAACACTAACTTCAACAGCCTTTGTCCTTTCGGTTTTGAGGACAAGCAGTGGCAAATTACTGAAGAATACCTGCTTCACAACAGTCTATGCCAATGATAGCCTGTCAGCCATTCAGACATCATCCCCACTACCACCTTCTGAAGGGAAAGTATGGGGTAGTAGAAATAAAGATACTTGTCTCCGTGCACATCCCTAGTAAGTATGTAAAGATGAAAGATGAATGAGTAAGATGAGATGAATGAGTTTTGCCCTGCAGCTTAATGTGATGCACGCAGTCCCAGGTCTATAATATTGCCATGAAATTGGTTAGGGAGGGAAGGGAAATACATTAGGAAGGAAAGGTTTTCATTTTATTTTGCTTTAAAGCTATTGCTTGCCAGATCATGAAAATGAAATGAACCCCAAAAAGTGCAGCATTTGTAGAACTTAGTGAAATAGTGTCATTTGAGCAATTATCAAATGAGAGATTTTATGTATGTTGAAAGGATTAACACACTGTTTAGAGTGCAAAAGACTCAGCAACTCTAAACATTTTGCTACTTGAGCACTTGCATAACAGAGTTTAATTCTGTTGTTTGTTGCTGTTTTTATGAAGCCCTAAGGGTGCTTCCATTAGTATTGCAGACTATCTGTTTTATGCATCTGGCAGTACACCTATAGTACTTTCACATATCAGAAAATCTGCCAGGCATGAAACTACCCTCTTGCCTTGCATTGTTTTGAATGCCTTCCGAAATCACTATTCCTTTTGATAAACACTGAGTGGATTGTCAACCAAACTGAAGTCATTAATCCAGAAAAGTGTGAAGTGGGTTCCCAAGGCTACTTCATTTTCATAATGGAGTATTTAAGAGTGCATTGAAAAAGAAAGCTCAATTTTTAGCAAGATGGCAACTATGGTACAGTCCTTGCACAACTTGTGGTACACCAAGCTAACAACAGCCAGCTAATCATCCATAGTGAGCTCTTGACACCACCCACACCACTCCCATTGTTGCAGTTCCAGACAAACAGCAACAAAACAAAACAAATTAGGCTTGTTAACACCCTGATGGGCTGCTGTACGTGGCTAATGGGCTGTGTTTAACTTGTTAGATCACAAGTTGTGCCATCTTACTATGATGGATAAAGGAGGACCCAGTCAACTCTGTTGCCGTGTCTTTCTGTTTCCCTGCCTGCCTGTGCCTGCCTGCCTGCCTCCCAGGGCTGTCCTTATGGCATGGCAAGCAGGGCGACTGCCCCGGGCCCCGCTCTTTTAACCCCCTGGAAGGGGGCCCCCGCACCCTGCCAGGGCTCTCTAAGGACAGCCCTGCTGCCTCCCTCACCTGAATAAAGTCATTCCCCATTAATGAAAGCTTAAACCTCTAGAATTAACTGTCTTGATAGGAACCAGCTGCCAAATCTGTGTTCTTCATCCATCCCATACTTTTCTTGGAACAACTAGTGTAAAAATTAGTTAGTTTAGCGCTTCAACTGTCTCCCAGTGGAGAATACAGAGCCAAGTTCTAACTATATAACTGCACAAATATGCAGCTCCACTGAAGATACTACTAAAAGTTTTTGGAAAACAAAACACCTAATTTGACTCCCAAATGTTCATATGTTACAGCACTTATTAAATGGAGGGATCTAGAAAATTAAAGAAGGGAGGAAACATGCTGCCATGATTTGGTTCAGAAAGTGGCAATTTCTTCAGCGGTAAGGGGCATGTCAGAAAACAGTCACAAACCCAAGGGCTATAGCCTTTTGTATCATTTAAATTATGATTTAGCATAATTTGCATACCATTTTCATTATGATGGTGAGTGCAATCTATAAATGCATTCATTGTACATCTGTTCAGAAACTGATTCCTTCAAGTATGAAAACAATAAATACATTAAAAAAACAGTCCTTGACAGATCTTGATATGTAAGCCATTAGAATTTGTTTTAAAGTTCATTCTTCATTTTTTGTTTGGTTTCTGATTCTTTTTTCACCACGAAGTTACTTCTGTAACCACAAGAGCCAGGAACTTTATTTTTCTTCTTTTTGATTTTTTAATAAGTTCAGAAAAGCTTGTGGGGCTTCATTCATTCCATGTGCCTATCCCCTATTTAACCAGATAGCTTATATATCACTTGAATTCAACAAGAAGGTGCTTGTACATTAATTGTTAGAAAAGCAGCCAGAACTGAAGCAGAGAGAAAACATATATTGTTAAATAATGTGCATATAATTTGAAAACACTTGGACTTGAAAAATTCAGGATTTTTTCCTTACACTACTGTAAAGGTAGAATGAGGCGTCAAGTCAGTGTTGACTCCTGGCAACCCCAGAGCTCTTTGGTAGAATACAGGAGGGGTTTACCATTGCCATCTCCCGCACAGTATGTGATTATTCTTTTCATCATCTTCTTATATCGCTGCTGCCCAATATAGGTGTTTCCCATAGTCTGGGAAACATTCCCATCGTCTGGGAAACATACCAGCAGGGATTCGAACTGGCAACCTCTGGCTTGCTAATCAAGTTATTTCCCCGCTGCGCCATTACTGTAAAGAATCAATATTCAATGAAAGAACATGTGTATCATGTTTCCCCAAAAAATTGTTCTGTGACAGCTGAAGAGCTATCAAATACATTGTGGCATGAGCTTTGACCAGTAAGAGCTCACTTTTTCAGATGTGTGAAATATTCACCCTAGTTGAGGTCATGTGCTCTGAGCATGGGATTGGGCTAGAAGACTTCCAAGGTCCCTTCCAACTCAAACATTCTATTACTCTATATGTATGCATAGATATCGAGTGGGGGAGAAACTTTACACAGTGGGTCAAAAAAGGCCAAGAAAACCGTATCATATTGCACATAATACAGTATGTTTCCATAACAGATATCTTATAGTTCAGAGACCACAGCACCAAAGCAGCCCTAATGTAATTGTGAACTGGCAGCCCTTGAGAAGACTACGCATCACTCCAGAACTGCAAAGCGAAGCCTTGTTTCTCCAGAAGTGTAAAAATACTTGTAGGCCTTTACATGTTATACTTCTTCTTTAGATTCTTGCTTAAGCAACAACCTTAGAATCCTATTGGCCAAACCACAGACTTCCCACATTGCTTTTAATGGAACTGTACCAAAACAAGTTTTGGCATAAGATTTTCTATTTTTCCCCATTAGTGTAATTTAAGAATAACAGTAATTTACCGTAGCCCATAGTTTTGTCTTCAAAATGCGTTGCAAGGCTACGTGTAAAACAAAGTGTTCCCTACTGCCATCGTCTCATTTAAAAGATCATTCCAATGCACAGCTAACATACGAGTGGTCTATGGCCTAGACAAATGTGTCACTTCCTAGCTAACACTGTGTATGAATGGCCTGGTGCACGTAGTAAGCACCTATTATGTGTGCTTTCCATGTTCCATGTGCTTTTCCAGACATTTAAATTGGATTTTCCTCTATCCAAAACCAAAAGTTAAATACAAGTGAACCCTGTTATCTGTGGGGGTTCCATTCTCCACTACCATCGCACAGAGAACGGATATTTATTTATTTATTAGATTTCTATACCGCCCTTCCATAAATGGCTCAGGGCGGTTTACACAGAGAAATAACAAATAAATAAGATAAATAAAATGGATCCCTGTCCCCAAAGGGCTCATAGTCTAAAAAGAAACATTAGATAGACACCAGTGACAGTCACTGGAAGTACTGTGCTGGGAGTGCATAGGGCCAGTTACTCTCCACCTGCTAAATAAAGAGAATCACTACGGTAAAAGGTGCCTCTTTGCCAAGTTAGCAGGGACACTGGGGCATTAAGTCATCAGGACTGGTGGGCTAAGGTTCCTGGAGGGTTCAAAATTGTGGGGGAGGGGGGATGGTGAGACGTGGAAATAATGCAAATAAATATTTCAAATGGAAATATTTAAAATAAATAAAAAATAAAGAAAGTCCCCTAATGCAGCTGTCCCACAGCGCGCCCCCAAGTGTCTGAAACTGCCATTTCCCCACAATTTTTAAGGGGAATTTTTTTTAATATAACCAAATGAGCCACAAAATGGCTCCTTTTTACAAAATGGGAGCCGAAAAGGACCTCTGAGGTAATTTCCAGTTTCCCTGAAACTGGATTTGTGGAAAATAACCTTTCAACTCACTTTTCCCCTGTGTAAGTCGAGGTCAGGTGTCAATTACCCGATTATGGATGTGCGGAACCACAGATGTCGGGTCCATGAATTATAGGTTCACCAGTATGTAAACGGGCCTCAAACAAAGATGCATCATGGGTTGAATCTTCCTATGGATGAATGAGAAATTGTGAAAGAATGAGCCTGTAGGCCACCCTGCCACATATTTTGTGTAGGTTGTGAGCTGGCCAGGAGCAAAATATAAGTCTTTTCTCATTCCAGTCTGGATAATATGGATTAATCTGTGCTTTGCCTTTTCCTACATTTTGTTTCGCATGTGGACTTTATCGAACTTATGGGCCCATGTAATGCTGCCCCTCTCTTTTCCTAGAATCTTCATGAGACAATGGTGAACATTGCCTTGGAGCCATTTGGCGAATGGTGGTTTATACGTGTAACTATAAATAAACAAACTCTGTAGGCCAATTTTTCTTCAGTTGTATTTCATAGAGAAGCTAAAATCAAGTGGCTTGAGGAAGCTTTCTGTACAAACTCTAAGAGTTAGCAGATATTAGAATCAAACCAGACCATGACCCTGTTGAGACCTATGCTGGAGAGCAAGAGACAGAGAAACTCTTTTGTGGCTACCAGTTCAGATGGGGACCCTCAGAAGTCAACAGCTCCAGAGGGGCAGCCATAATTTCCTCCAGGCATGTAACATCCCACTCAAGGAAGCTGAGATATCAGGGGATCCAATGACCCCTGTCTGGATCCTTCTCTAGTTCTAGATCCAACCCTTTTGTCACCCGCAGACCCCAAGAGCAGTAGTGACAACGCACCTTAGAAGGCCAGATCAGGAGACTAACCATCCATTTGGTTGCCTGAGGCCTCCATTCCTGCAGACCTATCCAGGAGGAAGAAGCAAGAACAAACACTTGCCCTCCTTGAGCTAAGATCCAGGTGAGATCCTGTAAGGGGCAGAGCAGCCAGGTGCTTCAAATACTGTACCTTTCCTTCTCTGCCTGCCATCCACTGGTGCAACAGCTCGATGTAGGTAGCTCCTCACTGAGCCATTGGCCTTAGGACTGAGCCCTGTATTTTGGCCTGATGTTATCCTTCTCCATCTCCCAGGCCTTTAAGAATGCAAAAATGCCTATTATTTCAAAAATATGTTTTCACGAGAGGAATAGTTTCACTTCTTATAACCTTCTCAGTTTGAAGCTTTCAAAACTAAAAAGGAATAGACACTTGCCAATTTCTGTGTGAACACAAATCTTTTATAGAAGAACATTGCTGCATCTTTTTATGGCATAAAATATATCCCTTGGGCCAAGAGTTATTGTTCAGTCTTCCCTTATTGTTGGAGAAAATTAAAAACACCCTTGTTTCTCTAGCAAGACTAAAATACTTATTCCTATAGGCATGCTTTTCCAAAATACAGCCTTTTCATAGAGCCAGGAAGGGGGGGGAAGGAGTGACACAGCAGCAGGAGTTCCCCCAATGCACCATGTTGCTCACACAGTGATTGTGGGATTTCTGGTGGCTAGGCTTCCTTCCCCCTGTCTCTGGATCATCACATTTTTTAATGCTCAATTTTTTGTTATATCTGGTGGGGTTTTTTAAATCTTTTTATAACTTTAGTTTTTAGTTTTTAAAAATAATTTTTAATTTAAATCTAATAATGATTGTGGTTTTTAACCTTTTAACTTGTTTGTTCAACGTGTCTAATTTTATTACTTTAATTGTATCTTGTATCTATTTTATTGTTGTAAGCTGTCCCGAGCAGTAATGCGCTGGAGGGGCGAGGTATAAATATTTTAAATAAATAAATAAAATAATAAATCTTTCTCACTGACTGGAAGATAGACTTTGGTTGGAATTCTTTATTTACACTTCTGCATGAAGACTTGCACTTGGTAAGCTTTCTTGGAGCATATATCTATTCAAATGTTCCTATGGGAAAGAGAGCCATTACATTTCCTTTCCCTGTAATCATCTCATGTAAAAAGCTCATGATAAGTTTAGAAAAAGGAATGCTCAGCAATTTTGTTTATCACGTTTTAATCCAACCTTTCTTCCAAAGAGTGATATATATGGGTTCTTTCATTTCAGCCTCACTATAACCCCATGACTCATAGTAAGTTTGTGCTGTTTTATCTGTGCATCAAATGCTGTTTTATCTGTACAACTGTTTATGCTGTTTTATCTGTGCATCAAAAGCTGTTTTATCTGTGCATCTGGTTATGCTGTTTTATCTGTGCATCAAATGTCTACCACAAAATTGAACTAAAAATACCCTGCCATAGGAGTCACTATTGTTTTAAATTGGCTAGGGCAGTTCACACAATTGACATTCAGGTAGGATAAGACTCCTACCCTAATCCAGGAGATTTGCACACTCCTGATTTTTGATTTTCTGTTGGATAAAAGCATGTTCGGAGTGGGGGAACTTGATCATCAGGCAAGCCCCAACTGGGTAGGACGAGCACGCCCTTCCCAGCTTCTGCCTCCAGCTTCTGAACAAGGTAGGCAATATGGAACAAGGTAGGTGGGAAAATTATCCTAGCCAGCTGGGGCTTGACTGATGATCAAGCTCCCGCACTCCAATTTTTTTTTTTTAAACCTAACACACAATCGAAAATTGGGAGTGTTCCCTGCTCTTACTTATTGGGGTAAAAGGCATTTCCTTTTGTTGATTGTGTGAACTGTCCTACTTTGTGTTGAGGAACCCTGGAGTTCCTTGGAGACTTATCAGGAGCTCTTCAATGAGAAAATCAATAATGGCAGACAAGCATCCCTGCAAGACAGCTTGCCTATCACTACCAATCTTCTCCTGCAGCATTCAGAAACAGAGGAGTGGATATGTTCTCAGTTCACGAGGGGCGAAAGTGAGGCCTAATGGTCGGTCGGTTGATCTGTGAATGATCTGAGAATTCCATGGCAGGGTTTTCTCAGTAGGCAAGTTAATGTGGAAAGTGTCCCCCAAAGACATAAATTGTGGACATCATTGGTACAATTAAACCAGTTCTGATTGTGAGATGCTTGAATGATCTGAGGGGAAAGATGTTAGCAAAATAGGTTTTCCATTCCTAATAATGGCACAATTAAGAAATTAGATAAGCTGGTACCTTTCATTTGGCCAATTCCTTCTGGCATTTATGAAAGCTTTTGAATCACATAGTGAGGTCGTTCTCGTGACCAGCCCTACCTGGTTAGGGCAATACTAGCCTGGGTAGAGATGGTCATGAGAACCACCAGGATCGCATGTGATCCCATCGCTCCTCCGCTGGGTAGCCCTGGTCCTAAACCCAGCCTAAAAGTGAGGTAGGAGGTCTCACTCCATGCACGTCTCCTAACTCATGCCTGGGTTATCTGGATGATCGGGATGCCAGCAGCTCCTTTCAGGCTGCTGGTAGCCATCTGGATCATAGAGCCGGGGGGAGGAGGGACCCAGTAGCAGGAGTTCCCCCAGTGCACCATGTTGCTCACACTGTGATTGCTGGATTCCTGGTGGCTAAGCTTCCTTCCTCCTGCCTCTGGATCACCACGCCGCTTGCCACAGCGCTGATCATCTGAGTATTTGAGTGGCGGTGGCGCCCAGCAGAAATGGCAGCCATGTGGGGGTAAGGTAGATAGGATCCTGCCTTTCCTCCAGCTTTCCTCAACCCCAACCCCAGTGGTCATGTGAATGACCTTAGTAGTTCTCTGCCTGATGTAAAGTATTGTGTAATTCAAAAGCTGGCATACATCTACACCAACAGACCTTGATTCCATAAAAGATCATTCATTAACTGTGTTATGTATGGCTTATTTTTATAGTGCCAACATGGCAGGAACTGTCTATAACTGCTGTGCAGAATTATTTCTTGACCTTTCCTTCAAGCTGTCAAACAAAGTTGCCGATTGTTCTGTTGAACATGAGCATGTAACTGAATCTGTCAACTGAGAAATACTTTTATCTGCTGAGGCTTTTATCAGTTTCTTCCATCTTTTTATATTCTGAGTAGGGTTTTTTTAAACAGAGGTAACTGAACAGTCATCACAGGATTGTGCCTTTTAGTTATGGTTGAACTGCTTCAAATTACTGCTTCAAGCATGAAAGCCTACATATCACGGTGTGAATGCTCCAATTCATGCAGTTTCTCTACCCTGCTGCCTCTCCCCACCACAACCACTACTTCCGTTTGTTGAAATTATTTTAATATATATTCCAATAAGAAAGCCCCTTTCCCTTCTGGATACAGCTGATGTGATTTCCAAGAAGCTGTTATGCATGACAGATACCATATGCTGAAGCCTTGTCCTGGCTGCCTGCAAGAAGCATCCATCAGAATGCGGAGGAACTCCTCTGAGTTCTGCCACACGTCTTGTGCAGAGTGAGTGTGTGGTGTGATACTTTCCAAGTAATGAGCCGCAAAATTAGCATTATGTGTTTTAATTGTTATTAATGTCTTATGCAGGCATTTGTTGTTTCGATGCCACATGGCTATCATGCTGGTGTCCTTATTTTCCTTCCATATTTTGCCTGGATATATTGGCTAGTGGTGTTTTCAGAGGACTTCGCCATGGAACCTGTGACAGTAGTTCAGTGCCAGGGATCAACTCTGGATTGTGTGAGATAATAGAGTGTGCCCTCTGAGCACATACAGAGCACCTTTCCTTTCCTACTGAGTTATTCCCAACCAGCCCATATACCAGAGAGCCTCTGTGGTGTGTGTGTGTGTGTGGGGGGGACCAATCATGTGCTTTTTGTAACATGTAGATTGTCCCTTTGTCTCCTTACAAAACTACCATTCCCTGAATTGCTTGGGAGCAGGAAGGTATTATTTGTATTGTTGACATTTCCTCTGCATTTAGAAATCAAGGCAAGGATACAAAGAACTATTTTAAGCCTATCTATGGATTTGGGCATGCTCAGTGGTTGGTTGGTTGTTTACTTTCCCCCTTCTTGAACAGGAGGCCCTATTATTATTATTATTATTATTATTATTATTATTATTATTATTAATTTCTATTTCTCTATCACCCTTCCAAAAATGGCACAGGGCGGTTTACACAGAGAAAGAACAAATAAGATGGAATCCTGTCCCCAAAGGGCTCACAATCTAAAAAGAAACAAGATAGATACCAGCAACAGTCACTGAAGGTACTGTGCTGGGGGTGGATAGGTCCAGTTACTCTCCCCCTGCTCAATAAAGAGAATCACCACATTAAAAGGTGCCTCTTTGCCAAGTTAGCAGGGGTACCATACTATATTACAATCTGCTTTTGTAAGATTCCTCCATTTCAATGGGCTTTGCCTTGTGGCTTGGGATGGGAGGACTGATATTCAAGAAACTCAGATCCAAAGCCCCTTTAGGCATGTGAAACTACTTGCATGGTTCTTTGGATCCTGGCTTAAAGCTCTTGAGCTGTATCAGTAAAGTGTTTGCTTCAAAATCTTGAGTGGTGGTGTCCATGTTTTTTTAAATGTAACGAAGTCACATTTTGTAAGCAGTTCACAAAAATATTAAGGAATGTGCCAAATGGAACTTGTTTTGTTGTAAAGATGGTCTTTATTGATTGTTGGAGCTGAGATAACCCCTGACATCCCTTTCAGTATTGTATTATTTGAAGCATATTGACAAAATGCTCACTAGAAAGAAAGATTTATTTTTGAAAAGTATTGTAATTATAGTACAAGGCTTGCCAGCGGTAGACTTATTGGCAACACTTTCCCTCTTTTGTTCTTTGGGCTCAGTAAGAAAAATCCTCAGTAAGAAAAACCCTGTATTTCTTCACTTGTGGAAGTACTAGTAGTGATTGGCTGAGCTGGCTCATAAACATTGCAATTCTTCAGGAACAAAGTTGCTTGCAATCCAGCTGGTATGATGAGAAGGAAAGCTGTCTGTTTGGCTGGAATTAAAATCTCACCCAGGATTTAGGAGCAGCTTTGTGGGGCAAGCTGAAGACTAGGAAGAGGCCTCAGGATACAAAACAATTAATACACTGGAAGTTTATTATTATCAGGCTAAAGCAGGGTCTTGTGGCCAGTGCATGGACTAACAAAGATTTTCATCCAGCCTGTCTTACTTATCTCGCCCACTTGCACTTACATCCAAGCTTCTATTTGCCCCTGCAACTCAATGCCGTGGCTGATCCGAGCCAGGAAAGAAAGCAAAGCAGAGGAGACATCCTGTGCATTTGCCAACCTGTCCTGGTGCACACCCACCAATCCTCCTGGTGGGAAGCCAGCCTGACATCCTCTCCTGCTTTCCCTGATTGCTTACTCCACCCATCTTACACAAGAATGGTGGTTTCTGGGTTATGCCTTGCCAGCAAGCAAACCTTCGATGATAAGAAAGAGAATGGCAGCAGGGAGACCCAATCCACTGTGTCTGACTGTCTGTATCTCAACAGTGGTGAGCAATTTGTTGGGTGGGAAGAGAAATCCTCCTGCATTTCTTTCCTTCTTATGGGGTGTGGGATTGCAGTAGGGTGACCACATGTCAACTCTGATGCACCACCACTCTTAGCCTGCATTGGGTGTGTGGGGAAAAGAGGGGGATCCTAACTGAGTTCTCTGTGTGTGCGTGCATGATTGAGCAGGTTCCCTCTCTCCCACACTAATTTATTCCACTGTTTTAGTTGCTGGGGGTGGGGATGGGAAGAAGAAGGGAGCTCTGAATGAGTTCTCCATGCGGATGGATGAGAGAGAAAGGAAGGAATGGATGGACAAAAACAATATGTAGAAGCAAGATCAAGCGTAGCAAAAAATGGTATAATTGAATATTTTCAAATATATGAACAATTTAATGAATGCATTTTAAATAATAGCTTATAAAAACAAAGATGGTGGCCCCCATAATTACTAGCAAGAAGAGGGAAGATACTGAATATCGGTCTCCAAAGGCTCTTAGGTAGATTTTTTGTTGGACAGCGAAAGCTTCTTGTGTCGGATATGTGTAGGAGATAAAGCAAAAATGAAAGTCAGATATCTCACTAAATCAGTATTCAGACTAGTGATGACAAGATAAGCACTTTTTTGTTGTTTTGATTAATAACATAAGAAATGTCTAGCCTCATTCTAGAAATTTCTTGCTCATAGCCTCCTGAGTAAGTTAAAATTTTGACATGTCCCCTCATGCAAAAAGATTGGACAACCCAAAGAAAAGGTGAAGAGTAGGCTTTGGCTTAGAAACAAGAAGAGAAACAAAAGTAGGTGAAAGAAAAGTGTAGAAAAGACAAGGATCTGAGAGAAGAAGGGGTTAATGAAAGGGGATTCTGAGGAGACCTTGCGGCACTTAAGGGCAAGCATAGCTGTGTGGTGGGGTGGGGAGCAAGGCAGGATCACATGCTTAGGTAGCAGACTAAGAGACAGGGTGGAGAAAGGAGAGCAGCAAATAGAAGCAGGAACTTTAGTAAACACTGGGTAGAGGAGACATGGAGCTGAAAAAAGGAGGAGCAGAGGAGAAAGTAGCACTGAGGCCAACTCTCACTTAGAGCCAAAGAACAGAAGAAGTTATGTGCTGTTGGCATGGATGAGTGGTCAGATAAGGGAGATCTAGAGGCCTGACCACACTGGGCTAAGGTCCTAAGGGAGCATAGGGAGATAGTTGGGGCTGAATTTCATATATGCATTTCAGCTAACCACCCAATTCATCAATGCAGGCTTCTAGTTACCATTTAATTGAATTCGCCTCATGAATGTTGTTTGTCAGTTTGCCAGCAGGTACTTGCTTTAAGTGCTGCTGTTTGGTTTGGCTGAAACATAAATGCAGAATGAGTTGCCAGCACATCATTAGGACCCCAGTAAAATACTTTTTCAGAGTATTAATGCTTCAAGCTCCCTTGTCAGAACTGATTGATTACAATAGGGGGGGAAACCCTTCTACACAATTCAGAAAACACTGAACTACACGGACTGGCGAGGCTCCCCCCTGCCTTCAATATTTTTGTGACATACTTAAATCCATAGTAAATGGACATTCTTGTTTTATTTCTTGTTAATATAAGAAATGCATAGGAAAATCAATATAACTAATCAATTTTCCTAGTGCAAGTACATTTTGTACAGATTCTGCATTATTGTGAAGCTGCATTTTCAGAATGACCTTTTTATCAAGACAACTGCAGGAATTACATGAGAAAAGTGCTTCCCAAGTGGGAGAGACAATGGCCAGTTGAAGTGCCATGCAAGAGAATAAAGCAGGTTTCTTCTCTTGCATGGCAATCAGAAAGTGCTAAGAAGAGGAGGAATTCTGGGATGTCTTCTTCTCAGGTCCATTTCAGACCTTATCTGTTATGTATGTGATAGGTTTTTTTTAAAAGAAAATCTTTTATTCTTGTACTATTTTTATATCATTCATAATGAAAACAGGGAGAAGCCTACCTCCTTGCCACCTAAGGAAGTTTTTTAAATATAATTTGTGGAATGTGGACAGTCATATCTTACTTTATCCAAAGCCACACACAATGCTGCCCCTTTGTGGCTGCACTGTAGCAGGGTTTTTATTCTCTAAAGCAGGGGTTCTCAACCTGTGGTCTGCCAGATGTTGCTGAACTACAACTCCCACCATCTTCATCCAATGTATTGTGGTTGGGGGTGATGGGAGTCGTAGTTCAGCAAAATCTGGAGGACCACAGGTTCACCCATTGGCTCTCCTTGCAGCAGGAAGTATAAAAGGCTCCCCAGCTAAGGCAGGCCTTGCCTTGTTACCAGGGCCCTCTTGTGCTGATATGTTGGTCCCATTGTTCCTCCTGATGGCCTGCATGGTGATATCCTTGGCTTGTTCCTGACGGCTGTTGTGACCCTCTGGTTGTTGACTGCTACTGGGCTTGACCTTTGGCATTTTACTGATTCTCGGCTCCTGTCTTGGCCCTTGGCTCCTGACTGTCTACCTGGCTTGACCCCTAACATATTCCTGGTTCTCCCAGTTATGGCTCAACCTGAGTTCTTGCACCTCTAGTGACTGCTGCCCACAGCTAAACTTCTGACATATGCTAACTTGGGCCCATATCATCCGCCCGTGCTATCCACCACATGATTATGAGCAAAATTGCTACCCCCACACAAACACAAACTGTGGATTTAATCCATGGGGGCCCCAACAAGGCTGTTATTTACTCAGTTAAGTGCATCAGTCTTAATAACGGTCTTAACATAATGTGTCGTTTGGCACTTACACATACTGTATATAGGAGCATAGGAAGCTGCCATATCCTGAGTCAGACCATAAGTCCATCTATTTCAGTATTGTCTACACTGACTGGCAGTGGCTTATCCACAGTTGCAGGCAGGAATCTCTCTCAGCCCTATCTTGGAGATTCCAGGGAGGAAACTTGGAACCTTCTGCTCTTCCCAGAGTGGCTCCATCCCCTAAATCCCCTAAGGGGAATATCTTACAGTGCTCACACATCAAGTCTCCCATTCATATGCAACCATACTGTGGTATATCTGCTGGTAACCTCCAGACGTGACTTTTGTAATGCGCTCTATGTGGGGCTGCCTTTGTATGTAGTCCAGAAACTTCAGTTGGTTCAGAACATGGCAGCCAGGTTGGTCTCTGGGTCATCTCGGAGAGACCATGTTACTCCTTTACTGATGGAGTTACACTGGCTGCCAATAGGTTCCTGGACAGAATACAAAGTGCTAGTTATAACTTACAAAGCCCTAAACGGCTTAGGACCTGGGTACCTAAGAGAGCCTCTTCTTTGTTATGAGTCCCACCGCCCATTGAGGTCATCTGAGGAGTTCCGTCTCCAGTTACTGCCAACTCGTTTGGTGGCTACACAGAGACGGGCTTTCTCGGTCGCTGCCCCGAGATTATGGAATGCGCTCCCTGCTGAGATACGATCCTCCCCATTTCTGGCCATTTTCAAAAAACACCTGAAAAGCCTTCTTTTCACCCAAGCTTTCTCAGCTTCCTAAATTGTGGGGTTTTTAATTTCTGGTTTAATTTAAAATTCAAAACCCAATTTCGGGGTTTTTAATCATTGTAATTGTTTAATTGTTGTTTTAAAATGTTTTTAAATTGTTAATTGTTATATTGTTTTTTAATTTGTGTTAGCTCTTTACTGTTTTAGTGGTGTGTTTTAATTGTAAACCGCCCTGAGCCATTTTGGAAGGGCGGTATACAAAACAAACAAACAAACAAATAAATAAATAAAATATGAGAACATCTTCTTCATCATGAACCCCACTGCCCATTGAGATCATCCAGAGAGGTCCGTCTGCATTTGCCACCAGCTCGTCTGGTGGCTACTCAGGGCCGGGCCTTCTCCACTGCTGCCCCGAAGCTTTGGAATGTGCTCCCTGCTGAAATAAGAGCCTCCTCATCTTTGACAGTTTAAAAAAAAATCTTTATTATTATTATTAATATTATTTTACATTTATATCCCGCTCTTCCTCCAAGGAGCCCAGAGCAGTGTACTACATACTTGAGTTTCTCTTTCACAACAACCCTGTGAAGTAGGTTAGGCTGAGAGAGAAGTGACTGGCCCAGAGTCACCCAGCTAGTTTCATGGCTGAATGGGGATTTGAAGTCAGGTCCAGTGGCGTACCGGGGGGAAATGGCGCCCAGGGCAAGCTATGGCCCTGAAATGGCGCCCCCCACCCCCACATACCTGGCCCGGCTGGCGATTCGGCGGTGGCGGGGTGGCGGGGATTTGGCGACGGCGGGTCGCGAGTGGCGGCGGCGGCGGTGGGTCACCCGCCGAGTGCGGCGGTGGCTGGTGTGGTGGCTGGCGGCATCCCATGGCCTGTGTAGCGGCGGCGCAGAGTGCAGGCCGCGACGCCGAGCCGAGCGGCCCGGCGTCGGCATTCCAACTGCGCAGGTGCGCCTGGCACGCCTGCGCAGTTGGGAAGCGACGCCGGGCTGCTCGGCTCGGCGTCGCTGCCTGCACTCCGCGCCGCCGCTACACAGGCCATGGGATGCCGCCAGCCACCACACCAGCCACCGCCGCACTCGGCGGGCGACCCGCCACCACTCGGCGGGTGACCCGCCGCCGAATTGCCGCCGCACACCCGCCGCCACACTTGGCAGGCGATACAGGGGGGCGGCGGCGGAAAAGCCACTTTTTGGTGCCCCCCACATGACACGCCGGGGTGGCGCCCGGGGCACGTGCCCCCCCAGCCCCCCCTATAGTTACGCCACTGGTCGGGTCTCCCCGGTCCTAGTCCAGCACTCTAACCACTACACCATGCTGACTCACCAGAAGCATCTGCTCACCCAGATGTTTTAATTACTTTTTTAATAGTTTTAAACTATTACTGTTTTAATACTTTTTAATAGTTTATTATTACTGTTTTAATAGTTTTTACATTGTTCTAAAAAGTTTTAAAATTTTAAATTGTTTTAATGTTTTAACTTTTTTGCTGTCATTTATTTTAACTAAACTTTTACATTTTTATTTTTATTTATGGTCATTTATTTTGTTTCGTTGTAAATCACCCAGAGACATAGGTTTGGGACGGTGTAAAAATATGTTAAATAAATAAATAATAAAATAACCAGGGCAGACCTTGCTTAGCTAAGGAAACAAGTCATGCTTGCTACCACAAGACCAGCTCTCCTCTCCTATATACAAGAATGTGTGGAATGCCCTTCAAGTAAAAGTAAAGATTTGTTTCTTCTCCTTAGCTTAACCATATCCACTCACACACAGCAATTTTTCATTGATGGTGCAGTGAATATTTCCACTTTTGTCCCATTGTATTCAATTGCTGATGAAGTGCAAGAAAGATATGAAGACACTGAACTGAAATCTGAAGGATGTTTGCCCAGTAGCAATAGCATAACAGTCAAGCTGGATTTGGATGAAATGAAAAAACGTTACAAATTAGTGTCTTCTTTGTATGTATGCTTTATTTAAGTATGCTTAAAAAAATTTTTTTAGCATTTAACTGAGCTTTAAAAATAATTCATATGAACATTTTTGGAATGTGGTATGTGTGTGTGTGTGTGTGTGTGTGTGTGTAGATAGACATGCAGAGTTAATTGCAATTCATCTTGGGTCCCTTATAGGCAGCTAGGCAATTAATATATTTTATTCAGAAATAAATGTAGAAGATGGTAAACAAATTGACTCTCTCAGAGGATAATCTGGTACATTGAAATAAACAAGAATCCATATTTAATTTGATTAAACAACTGAATTAGAGCTGATCAAAATATTTTATTCTGTTTATTCAGGCTTGATTTGAGAAAACAATGGTGCCACATACAAGTGTTAATTAGTGTATATAAGATCATCTCAGTGACAGTTCACAACAGCAGTAATTGTTGATAGCAAAACCTTCTTAGCCTTGCTAACTCAATGTCTCCCATCCACACTTGTCGGTGATCCATAGTGTAAAATAGTGTGAACAGCTCCCTCCTTTTACTCCTCCTCTTGTATCTGGGCATGAAAACTGAACAAGTGAAATACCTCAAAACCTCACCTGTCAGAAAAAGTGGGACATAACCCTAACAAAAGTCCACTCATGCAGACATATCACAGCTGTAGTTTTGTTCTTAAAAAAAAAAAAAAAGCTGGATTTCCCATGCATTAGTAAATGCAAGAAATTTAAGTGTAGAGAAAATACAGGTGGCCAGCAGATGGATGATGATGCCATGTGAACTCCCTGTATGAGTGTGTGAGCAAAATGTGACAATCCTAGACTAAATAGCCATCTAGAAGCACCCTTTGTCCCACCTAGGCTGGTAGAAATGGCCTCCCTGTCTCACCTCTCCCTCTGATGCAGCCAGCTGGAACAGTTGCTGATAGAAACTATTCTGGGAGGCAGGCAGAGCCTTTTATAAGGTAGTTCTACAGCCCTGTTGATCTCAGCAAATGAATGGCATAAATCAGGCAGACTGTGTCTTTTTATTAGATGAGTTCTGATAATGAAAAAGAGTGTAAGATGTCAAGCTTTCATCCAGATGAATGAAAAGGAAACATACTCTGGTTACTCATTCTTTTTTCCACTAATGGAGGTTAGGAGATAATTATATATCCAGTAGCCCCTTTATGTCTATAGAATTCTTTATAAATGAAATTTGCTAAATGTGTCCAGTGTGTTATTTTGGAAGCTAATATTAAGCATTATATACATCACAAATTTGACTCTGAGTAATGAGTTTTAGAAGTAGAATTTTTAGCAGGTGAGATGTCTAAGCTAATTGTTTACTGGAGTATTTGATACTTTATTGTATAGCACCATGAGATGGAAGGGAGAGTGGATGCTTCTATGATCAGAGGTAGATGTCTGAAGATTTACAAACAAGGAAAGAGTCCAAAACAATAACATTGGTTGATAGCCAACCTAGCTGACCTTGAGAGTAAGAGAAGGGGAGCTCGTTGAAAATTGCCCGTTCCTTAGCCCCAGCGCAGTGTAAGTCTGGATGTCAGCCACTGTAGTACCAGCACAGTGTTAGTGTGGATGTCAGCCCTGTGAATAATTTATTAAACTCTGACATTAGACACAAGTACCTAATGCTTAGATGAAGCATTATCTTCTGTGATTTTTAAAAAACCTTTTTATGATGGGTTTTTGTAGTTGACTTCTGGCAGTGGATGGAGGTGGCTGTGATCAGCTATATATCTCTGCACATGAGTGAGAAAACCTAAAGCTGATAATGCTGATAGTTTTGCAGGGTGCTGACACTGTGTGTAGTTAATAGGTATACAAAAATACTGAGCCAGCTGCATCTAGCATGTGTGAAAACATCCTGCTTGTAATTAGTAACCTTTTATGCAGGTCTCTACATACAATGATAAAAAAAATTAAATTCTGCACCCAGACCATTGAAATTCTATGCTGAACAGCTCCTGTATGAATTGTGCATCATCAGATGTACATCATTTACCTTGTTATGTATAATTTATTTACAATTGTTCATATTTTGCATAATTTATATAATTCTGATTTTTATGTCCCTAGCCTTTGGAAATCTTGTACAGCCACCCATTCTGGCTTCTGAGATTTCCAGACACATGTCTTAACACTTTCAGGTACAGGTGAAACTCGGAAAATTAGAATATCGTGCAAAAGTCCATTAATTTCAGTAATGCAAATTAAAAGGTGAAACTGATATATGAGACAGACGCATTACATGCAAAGCGAGATAAGTCAAGCCTTAATTTGTTATAATTGTGATGATCATGGTGTACAGCTCATGAAAACCCCAAATCCACAATCCCAGAAAATTAGAATATTACATGGAACCAAGAAGACAAGGATTGAAGAATAGAACAATATCGGACCTCTGAAAAGTATACAGTGTACTGTGCTTGATTGGCCAGCAAACTCACCTGACCTGACCCCATAGAAAATCTATGGGGCATTGCCAAGAGAAGGATGAGAGACATGAGACCAAACAATGCAGAATTATTGAAGGCTGCTAATGAAGCATCCTGGTCTTCCATAATACCTCATCAGTGCCACAGGCTGTTAGCATCCATGCCACGCCGCATTGAGGCAGTAATTGCTGCAAAAGGGGCCCAAACCAAGTACTGAATACATATGCATGCTTATACTTTTCAGAGGTCCGATATTGTTCTATTCTTTAATCCTTGTCTTCTTGGTTCCATGTAATATTCTAATTTTCTGGGATTGTGGATTTGGGGTTTTCATGAGCTGTACACCATGATCATCACAATTATAACAAATTAAGGCTTGACTTATCTCGCTTTGCATGTAATGCGTCTGTCTCATATATCAGTTTCACCTTTTAATTTGCATTACTGAAATTAATGGACTTTTGCACGATATTCTAATTTTCCGAGTTTCACCTGTATTCCATATACATGAAAGCTAAAAGCGCTGGCTGACATCCTAACTATGTCAGCGCTGGCTGACATCCTCTGTTCTTTTTACACGAATGGGCTTTGTGCCTGCGCAGAGACCACATCGGAGCTTTCAAGCTAGAGATCTAACTTTTGGCGGTAATCCCGCCCCCTTGGTATATAGGCGGCTGCGCGGGCTTCCCTCTCCAGTCTTTCTTCGTCCGCAATAGAAGACATCGTTGAGCACTCCTTGCTAGACTACAATGTTGAGTATTTACCCTTGCTGGTTTTACCCTATCTTTTGTTCAGTACTCCCCCTCGTTAGCGTCTTTATTTCATCCTCGGTACCCCCCCTTTCCCCCCTCGAAGTTCTTCGAGTTCGCCGTCACATCGTGGCCTTCGGGCCCGGCATGTTATGGACTCTCTGGTCTTTCTTCGACCTATGGCCCAAACTACTAACTTTAAGCAGTGTGGTCGCTGCAGATCTAAAATCCCCTCGACCAACAGCCACAAACTTTGCCTTTTCTGCTTGCGCAAGGCCCTTAAAGTTGGCTCTTGCTCACTGCGCAGCCTTTACCAAACAGCAAGCAAGAATCGAGCGTCTCAACTTCGGTCTTGGCTCTGGGAACAGGCCTTTAAGTGTTTGGGATCGGACAAACCGCCTACAATGCAGGCCCCTTCAAGAGCTTCTCCTTTGGCCTGGGGTTTACAGCTCGTTTCCTCCCCACCGGGGATCTCAGTTACCACTCCAGAGGCCAATGTACCGGTCGATCCCGTGGCTCGGGCCTCGACTTCGGTACCGAAGAGTTCTGTAGCAGCGTCGATCTCGACGACGGCACTTATTGAACTGCGCTCGGTTCAATCTGCCAAAAAGAAGAAGAGAGAAAAGGCCCGTCATGCTCCTACAGAGCCTCCTAAGAAAAAGTATAGATCGACCTACGATACCGAACACCGATCCTGTACGCTCCAAACGGAGACTATCCTGGATGCTTAGGTGGTCTATGCAGCTAGTTCCCATGATCCCGTATACGAATCCAAGCACAATTCTGAACCTGAAGAGATCACCCCTGAGCAGCCCTGT
This sequence comes from Hemicordylus capensis, assembly GCF_027244095.1. Lineage (NCBI taxonomy): Eukaryota > Metazoa > Chordata > Lepidosauria > Squamata > Cordylidae > Hemicordylus > Hemicordylus capensis. The sequence goes on from NC_069659.1 coordinate 139,223,409, forward strand.
CGTTGGTCCAATCGGGAACTCAAAGCTGCTCTCGATGAGCACTGTGCCCGTCAAGTTGAGCAGGAGGCGGACTACTTTTACACCCACCAAGAGGTTCGCCAACACTGCCGAGCTGCAGCTGCCACGGAACCGCCCCTTTGGCGTTCTCTCTCACCTCAGCCATCAACCTCGGTACCAGCTTCAATACCAAACCCACGCTCTGACACTACAGCTCTTCTCCCTCCGCCTCCACCCCGAACCACGTCTCTGCTACCGCCATGGGTTCCACTGCGAAGCTCTCCCATGCAGGGGGCCACGGCTACGATCATCCCAAATTCTCTATCACCTCCTACTCGGCTTTGAATCCGACTCCTTCCTCCTCCAGTCTCAAGTGACTCCTCAGATTCATCTTCGGATGAAGAGGGACCAGATTCCTCAATCTGACAGGAAATCCTTGGGCTCTTCGCCCCCTACCCTTATTATGGAACCTAGGCCCAGCTCTGCATCGGAAGATTTCTGAATATATACTGACTTTGTCTCCCGTATGGCGACCTCCCTGGGTGTTCAACTTTCCCAAGGAGATAAATCCGAGCCAGACCCGCTTTTTCAATTAATTGAGGACGATGCCCGCCCATCGGTATCGCTCCCTTTGAATCCATCCATCCTCAAGGTCACCAAGGCCTCTTGGTCAAAACCCTCTTCCTTGCCCCAGATATCGAAGAAGCTCGATTCCTTCTTAAGATGCATGCCTCTGCTGATCAGGATGACTCCTTTCTGAAGCACACCCTTCCACGGACTCTATTGTAGTAGAGTCCTCACTCTCTAAGTTCCATGGATACACCTCATCCACACCACCTGACAAAGAAGGAAAGAAACTGGACATGTTTAGCAGGCGTTTGTATTCCATTTCATCTTTATTGACCAGAATTATAAATTATCAGGCCTACTACGCCAGATACCAGTATTTCCTGTGGGACCATGTAGCCCTCTTCTTAGATAATTTGCCTGAAGAGCAGCAGGGCCCTGCGAAAGTTTTTCTGCATGAATCCACGCAGGTCTCTAAACAGGAACTCCATGCAATCCGCCACCTATCTGAAGGCGCTGCTAAAGTGATGACAAACTCCGTAGCTCTTCGTCGACTCGCCTGGCTCCGATCTTCCAGCCTTACGCCCGATGCTAGGTCCAGGGTGGAGGATCTTCCCTTTGACGGTTCATCCCTGTTTGGAGAAAAGATGGATGATACACTTCAGAAAGTCCAGAAACCTCATAACATGGCCCGGTCTATGGGATTTCAACAGTCCTCATCCAGGCCTTACAAGCCTCAGAAATGGCAGCAACAGCCATACTCCTCCAAACACCATTACTACCAACCACAAGACAGATCCTTTCATTCTGCCAGGTACCAGCCATACAGAAAGCGCTCCAACTTCTCCGGCTCCAAGCAGCAGTTACGCTCTAAGGGGTCTCAGCCCCAAACCAAGAGACAGACTTGAAGCCCCCTCCCCATTGGGGCACCAGACTCCCCCTTCGTCTCCACTTGGGAAAATATCACCGCCGACTCTTGGGCTCTTACCATTGTGAGGGTCGGTTATGCTATAGAATTTGCATCCACCCCTCTGTACAACCCCCCGCTCCCCATGCCGGCCACCCCAGCTCTCGTAGCGGAAGTCGACTCTCTGCTCACGAAATCTGCAATAGAACTGGTTCACAACCCACAGTCCCCGGGTTTCCATTCCCTATACTTCACCGTACTCAAGCCGGACGGCTGCCTCCGCCCTTTCCTGGATCTCTTATGTCACATACCGGAGGTTTTGTATGGTCAACATTCCCACCATCATCTCCCTCCTGCACAAGAACCAATGGTTCATTTCAATAGACCTCAGGGATGCCTACTGTCATGTCACCATCAGACCCCAGCACTGTCGTTTCCTCCGCTTCCAGATAGTGGACACCACTTAACAGTTTCGCACCCTTCCCTTCGGGCTGGCATCCACTCTGCAGGTGTTCACCAAATGCATGGCTCCAGTGGTGGTGGCCCTGCAACAACAAAACATTCAAATTTTTCTGTACCTCGGCGACTGGCTCGTGGTAGCCGACAACCCACAATCCCTTCTGAAGGATCTCCACACGGTTATCGACCTCCTTTCCAACCTGGGGCTCCAGGTGAATTATGAAAAGTCGAAGCTCAACCCTTCCAGAACCATAGAATTTGGGGGATCGTCTTCGACTCCATCCATTCGAGGATCTTCCTACCTCAGTGCAGGATCCAGGCCATCCTTGACTTGTCATCCGACCTTCTCTACCACCCGTGTCAGCCAGCTCAAACGATCCAGTGCCTCTTGAGCCACATGGCTTCCACCACCTACATTCTACCTCATGCTCATCTGCGTGCCAGGACTCTGCAACATTGGTTCCTCTCCCTGTTCTCCCCACACGAAGACTCCCTCACCCACCCCCTTATGCTCCCACCTCGAATCCTGCATTCCCTGCTGTGGTGGACGGACCCTGCCAACCTCAGCATCGGCTCCCCCTTCCAAGCCCTGCGTCATGTCCTCCTACTCACTACGGACGTGTCCATGAATGACTGGGGTGCCCACGCCAGCAACCACAACATCCACGGTACCTGGTCTCCGTCCGAGGCCGCTCACCATATCAACTACCTTGAACTGATGGCCATTTTCAAGTCTCTAAGGGCTTTTCTCCCTCTGATACGGGAATCTCACATTCTGGTCCAAACGTACAATACTACCACCAAAGCCTACCTGAACAGGCAGGGTGGCACCTCTTCCGGCTCCCTCCTATTTCTAGCCATGGAAATGTGGTTCTGGTGCATTCGCCATGGCATCACCCCCCAGGCGGTCCATATTCAGGGACAGAAAAACACCACGGCAGACAGATTGAACAGGACCCAATCAATGTCACACGAATGGCAACTACATCCCCCCCATGCTCCGCTCCCTCTTCCGATGCTGGTTTCTCCCAGAAATAGACCTCTTTGCATCAGAGATGAATGCGCAGTGCCACCTGTCTTGCTCCAGGTCAGGGATCGGACCCAACTCCCTCAGGGCGGAGGAGTAGGCGGGGTTTGCCTTGAACTGGACAGGACATCTAGTTTACGCTTTCCCTCCAATTCCTCTACTTCCTCAAGTCCTTCAGAAAATCTCCCAGGACTGGCCGCACTGCATACTCATTGCCCCGTGGTGGCCCAGGAGGCCCTGGTTCCCCCACCTCCTCTGCCTCTCCAACCATCAGTATCACCATCTACCACATATCCCTCACCTCCTATCCCTGCAGGGTGGTCGCCTCCTACATCCAGACCTACAGCGTCTCCATCTCATGGCTTGGCACATAGTCCCAACCTGCCCATAGATCTACAGAGGATAGTCAATGCCTCACGTAAACCTGCTACCGCCGCCTTCTACTCCCATAAATGGACACATTTTCAGAACTTTCTAAAGGACAGGATGTCCCCTTACATTCCCTCTCTGTGGAACATGTTTGCTCCTACTTACTCTCCCTCAAGGAGGCTGGTCTCAAGATACCTTCCTTGCAAGTTCATCTCGCTGCCATAGTGGCTAACTCCCCACCGTCTACGCCATCATGGTTCCAACACCCTACGGTCAAACATTTCCTCAAAGGACTCACTCACCTCTACCCAGACCCTCCGATCATGGCACCTGCATGGGACCTGACTTTAGTCCTCTGCTCTCTCATGCACCCTCCCTTCAAACCCATGGCTACAATTTCTTTGGACCTACTTTCCTGCAAAGTAGCCTTCCTCACAGCCATCACTTCTGCCAGGCAGGTCAGTGAACTCAGAGCACTTAAGAGTTGACCCTCCTTACCTGGTTTTTCACAAGGAAAAAGTCGTTCTTAGATCGGACATTACCTTCCTACCAAAGGTAGTCACTTCTTTTCATCGCTCCCAGCCAATCTCCTTACCTGCGTTCTTCTCTGAGCCGTCGACTGAGGCCGAACGATGTCTCCACACTCTCGACGTTCGCAGGTCACTTGCCTTCTACGTAGACCGGACCTCCACTCTCCGTACTTCTAACTCTCTCTTCGTACTTTACTCTGGACCCAATAGAGGCCAAGTTACAGGCAAGCAGGCTTCTACACAAACTATATCCAGATGGGTGGTTCGCACCATCTCTCTAGTTAACCAACTCTCCAGGAAGCCTCTCCCACCCTCCATCAAAGCGCACTCAATGAGGGCGGTCGCAGCTTCCACTGCCTTTGACAGGTCCATTCCTTTGGACATCATCTGCCAGGTGGCTACGTGGGCGTCAAAACACTCATTCGTACAGCACTACGCCCTAGATGTCTAAGCCAGAAAAGTCACAGCGTTTGGCAGGGCGGTGATACAATCCATCTTTGCCTGATCCCTCCTCCAGGTGAGCATGGCACGGGTGCAGCTTGCTATGCACCTATTCATGTAAAGCACAGAGACCACGTTGAAGAACAACAGGTTGCTTACCTGTAACTTGGGTTCTTCTAGTGGTCATCTGTGCTCTTACATGCCCACCCTTCCTCCCCTCTTCTAATGTCTTTTCTGCTAATCTTTCAGATTTGCAGATTCAGAAGACTGGAGAGGGAAGCCCGCGCAGCCACCTATATACTGAGGGGACGGGGTTACCACCAAAAAGTTAGATCTCTAGCTTGGAAGCTCCGATGTGGTCTCTGCGCAGGTGCAAAGCCCATTCGTGTAAGAGCACAGATGACCACTAGAAGAACCCAAGTTACAGGTAAGCAACCTGTCGTTGCACAAGACTAATACATCCGAATGCTGTTCACATTCTAGAAGTACTCTGGAAGAGTGAAAACATGCCACTGAGGATCAGCAATGTGTTTCCACCCTGACAGAGCACTTCTGGAGTGTGAGCAGCACTTGGAAGTATTCGCTTCCTTGTGCAAAAGTGCAAGCGCATGAGGACTGGGAGACTTGCACAAGGGCTCCCAGCATATCCCCACATACACTCCTAATGTGCACACCTTGTTAGGATGTCAGCTACTTTACTTCAGTAAGCAAAAGCTGAGGTTTTTTTAGGAAGCTTAAGTTTTGCATCCGTGACCACACCAATATATGAATTTTCATACAATTGTGTATTTCACACAACCTTGTCTTTATGCAGACAAAGTAAAAATGAATATATTAGTAGTATAATTAATTTGAAATTACAGATCTTTCTCTCTTTGTTGTTGCAGAATTCCTCTCAGCTTCCATATGGGAAAGCTCTCTATGCTTACGAGGGGAAAGAACCAGGTGACCTCAAGTTCAACAAAGGAGACATTATTACACTGCGACGAAAAGTAGATGAGAACTGGTATCACGGGGAACTCAATGGGAATCATGGATTTTTCCCAGCAAGCTATATCCAGTGTATCAAGCCTCTTCCACCAGCTCCACCTCAAGGCAAAGCACTTTATGACTTTGAAATAAAGGACAAGGATCAAGACAAGGACTGTTTGACTTTTACTAAGGTAAAGTAGAATACCTCGTCCCTTCCTAATTAGTATATGTGTGATTCAAAACCTTTGTTGTTCCAAAGAATCCAGCAGCAATTACACTATGAGTCAAATCCTTGTCCCTATGTTTTTATGAGCTCCTCTCAGCATTTAGGGTGGATTTTGTATTGTTTAAAAACTAGGAAGAGATTTCGGGACAAAAAATGTGGGGATCCTTTCACGTACTGTGACGTGGCTAGACTTGTCACATTCTCATGTATGCCACTTAAGATGCTTGAAGTCAAGCAGGTTCATGGGATGGGGCAGATTTATCATAGAAACCTTGATTATGAAGGGAGCAGATGGCCATCAAGCTGAACTTCCTGCTATATAGCTGTGCCAGCAGTCTTCACTGATTAGTTGAATTGATGAGTGAAGATAGTCAGTTGAGTAGCTGATAGTCTACTCTACTCAACAGAGTAGGTGCACTGGAGAAAGAAGCTTTACAGCTAATATCAAATTCCTTCAGAATTTAGAGCTTTTACCACACTTAATTTCTTCAGCTTTACTACTGAATATTTCATGAAGCTCAGAGCTCCTTGATGTTGGAGGAATTCAAAGTCCCCCTGAAGTCTACTTCTGTAGCCCTTCCTGTTCATCTGGCAAGGTCCTGGAACAACCCAGGAAACATTGTAACAGTTCATTGGAAGGAACCATTGGCCAGTTAGTTCCTAGTTGACGCTTAGGAGGGCAGTGAGCTTGCTTAGTCCTTACTGGGCTATGTTTGAATTTTTCTCCTATCTTTTTTTCAATTTACAAGCTCCTATTTTTTCTGCATAACTGGAAATCTTTGAGTATGCAGCCCTGTTTGTGGATGCCCTGGTCCACTGTCCTGCTGATAGGTACAAGACCATTATTTCTCGTTTGCACAGTCAAACAGGTGTTATTGACTGGTTTGTTTTATCCAGACATCGAGTCCTTCCCAAAGACCTGGGATGCCAGAATTTTGTTATCAATATTGTTGTTGTTATAGGTATCGCCGCAAAATGTAGGCTGTTCTCAAGAAAGTTGTTTTTTGTAGTTGACTGATGGTGATTTCTGTGGCCCCTATGGTGTTTAGGTGCTCTTCAAGATGTTTTAGAATTGCACCTAGGGCGCCAATTACTACTGGGATTATTTTGGTCTTCTTCTGCCACAGCCTTTCAATTTTGATTTGTAGATCTTTGTATTTTGTTTTGTTTTTTGTTTTTTCTTTTTTCTTTTATTCTGCTGTCACCTGGTATTGCTATGTTGATTATTTTGTCTTGTTTTTCTTTCTTCTCAACTACAGTTATATCTGATGTACTGTTTGGCAGATGTTTGTCTGTTTGTAGTCTAAAGTCCCATAATATTTTTACAGCTTCATTTTCTACAACTTTTTCAGTGTTGTGGTCCCGCCAGTTTTTGGCTACAAGTAGCTTGTATTTTTTGCAGATGTTCCAGAGTATAATTGCTGCTACCTTGTCATGCCTTTGTTTGTAGTCAGTCTGTGCAATCTTTTTACAATAGCTGATTAGGTGGTCCACTGTTTCATCTGCTTCTTTACAGAGAAGCCATTTTCATCTGCTTCTTTATACTTGCTATTTGTTGTTGATTTTTCTGCTTTTGCTCTTATTGCATTTGTTCTTAGTGCCTGTTCTTGTGCAGCCAGTATTAAACCCTCTGTTTCTTTCTTCAAGTTGCCTTTCTTGAGCCACTGCCAGGTCTTGGTGATGTTTGATTTTCTGGTTATATTGTGCAAATATTGACCATGCAGTGGCTTATTTTTTCCATTTTCTGCTCGGTTCTTTACTTGTTCTTTCTTGTAGGCCTGCTTTGTTTGCACAGGCCTACAGGTCCACTGTCCTGCTGATAGGTACAAGACTATTTATTATTATTATTATATTATTATTATTATTATTATTATTATTATTATTATTATTATTATTATTATACCATTTTTCAATAAAAGCATTCTCAAAGCAAAACATGTGAGATAACAGTCTCCTGTCCCAAAAGGACTTGCAGTCTAAAAAAATTAATGTTAGGGGTAGCTTTTCACAAATGATTTAGCTGGAAAGATGTCTAAATGAAGGTTCATAAAAAGAACCCTGCTGGATCAGGCTCAAGGCCTATCTAGTCCAGCATTCTGTTTCACAAAGTGGCCCACCAGATACCTCTGAGAAGTCCATAGGCAAGAGCTGAGGGCATGTCCTCTCTCCTACAGTTGCTCCTCTGCAGCTGGTATTTAGAGGCATCTAGCCTCTGAGACTGGAGATTAGTCTGATCCGACTAGTAACCATTGATAGATCTGGCCTCCATGAATTTGTCTAAGCCCCTTTTAAAGCCATCCAAGCTAGTGGCAATCATCACATCCTGTGGCAGTGAATTCCGTACATTAATTATGCACCATGTGAAAAAGTACTTCCTTTTGTCAGTCCTAAATTTTCTGGCTGTTAGCTTCATGGGATGACCCCGGGTTCTAGTATTGTGAGAGAGGGAGAAAAAATTATCTCTGTCCACTCACTTTACACTTGCTTACATTGAACTGCATTTACCATTTTATCACCCATTCACCCTGTTTGGAGAGATCCTTTTGGGGCTCCTCACAATCTGTTGTAGATTTCAATACCCCAAATAGTTTGTCATCTGCAAATTTGGCCACTTTGCTGCCTACCCCAACTTCTAGATCATTTATGAACAAATTAAAGAGTACTGGTCCCAGTACAGATCCCTGGGGGACCCCACTTCTTACTTCCCTCCATAGTGAAATCTGTTATTCTTAACTTCTGTTTCCTATCCTTCAACCAGTTACCAATCCAGAATTGAACTGCTAATTTTTCTCAAGAGCCTTTGATGGGGAACTTTGTCAAAAGCCTTTTGGAAGTCCAAGTACACTATGTCAACCTTTATCCACATGCCTGTTGACACTCTCAAAGAACTCCAAATTCTTCTTGACATTTTTCCAAAGAGAAATTATCCTAGAAATCAACAGAAAATCAACATTTTCCAGGATATGCTTAAATATTGATCTATTCATACAATGATGTACTCATAGGACCAGTCAGGGGTCTATGAACATCACTGTGAGTGATAAAGGAATTCCTCTGAGATAGATCTATTTGGGATGCATGTGGCAGGGAAGCAGCTAAATATTATCTTGTGACGGCAGCTCCATGAATAATAACCAATCGTGCATATTGTTGTCTCTCAGTAGCAGTCATAATAGAAAGGACATCTTTTCATAAATGCACTTCCACGGTTGACTTGACTGGAGTAACTTTTTGGGCATAAATGACAGATGACTTGCTGCTGCTTCTAGCAACACACTACTACTCCTCTTCTATTGAGAATAAATGGTATCATTTTCAAATACAAGTCGTGTGTCCCCCCCCCCCCCGCCCCAGTAAGCTTTATAACTGCTTTCTCATCCATCTTTGATCATGTTACTGTCTCTATTAATGCTTCTTCCCTCCTCTACCAATAGCTGCTTTGTTTTGCCTCAGGGACTCTGATTGCTCCTCCACAGCATTTTTATTCTTCAGCTTGCTTCCTGCTATATAGACCCTGTCACCTAGTAACTGTGCTTTTGTCTCTTGTCTGTTGTTTTCTCTGACAGCAGATAATCTATTTCTCATCTCGGGACTTCACTCTGTCTTTATTTCATCAGGCTTTTCTATGCTAATTGCAGCTGTCACCTTGCTGATGAAGCTTCCTGTTCAGCTGGATTTCAAGATCCCACACGCTGCTCAAGTCTTAGTCAGTTCACTCCTCCACGAATGGTGAATGGTGTGAGCTACCTATTGCCATAGATATGGTTTGTCAGTCAGATGACTTTTAGACTTTGAGATTTCATTTCAGTGTGACTGAGAAAGAAAGTGAACCTATTTGTGTTCTGGAGACCCAGGCTGGATTTCAATCTCATTTCTATTAATGACTTTCACTGGAGTCAGTAGGGTTGCAAGTGTCAAATTCAGCATAAATAAGAAGAGAATTACTTCCTTGCCTTACTTTAAATGACCAACCAGTTCACTTAAAATCATAACAAGACATTTAGAAGTGACTGTATTAATAAGCATATTACAGGGGCCAATTTTGAAAAATGTACTAATAAAACCTATTTTACTGTCAAATAATATGTGCCATAACAATGTTCTTCCTTTTATGGTGGAATTCAAATTCAGTGTTTCAAGCCCCCAAACTCAGAAGCTTTCTCACTGCCACATTCCTGTTCGGGTAGTAGCAGCTGTTCACTCACATTCCCATTAGTTGTGTTTCTGTGCAAAGAGCTGGTCTTGTGGTAGCAAGCATGACTTGTCCCCTTAGCTAAGCAGGGTCCGCCCTAGTTGCATATGAATGGGAGACTAGCATTGTGAGCACTGGAAGAGATTCCCCTCAGGGGATGGAGCCGCTTTGGGAAGAGCAGAAGGTTCCAAGTTCCCTCCCTGTCATCTCCAAGATAGGGCCGAGAGAGATTCCTGCCTGCAACCTTGGAGAAGCTGCTGCCAGTCTGTGAAGACAATACTGAGCTGGATAGATCAATGGTCTGACTCAGTATATGGCAGCTTCCTATGTTCCAAGGAACCTATGGCCTCCTTCAGTAATTCAACAAATATTGCAATGACCCTTTTGTTCAGAGATCTTTTCTGACTCTTATGATCAAGATTGTCAACTTTTTGTTTTCTGAGCATGTGTAGAGCCTCTTTCCCATGTGAGGAAAACACTATGGGGGGAAAGGGCCTCAAAGGCCCAGTGCATGGATAAGAGGTGACCTGAGACAAGTTAGGAGGAAATTATTCAACTAAGTAGAAGAGGCTTGGACTCAGTTATGGCATGGTTTGTCTTCACAGCAGTCTCTGGGCAAGCAATGCACATGTAAACAGTCTAGCCAGATGCACCATGCAAAACCAGTCACCTCTCATGTTCTGGTTACTGAGAGACTGAGTCAGATCTCCATGCCCAGGACAAGAACAAATGGATTTACAGTATGCATGGTGTGCAAAGTGCATGCATGCTTATTACACTACAAATGAAACCACCCCTACATAACATCTTCATGTGTATTGGTCCACTCTAACAGTATATGAAAGCACACTGATAAGAAAAAGACAGTTCTGCTGGAATCTTTCTGGTTTTGCAACCTTGCATTTAACTAAAAGGATAAAATGGGAGGTAAGCTTATAAAATTCCAGCCAGTTGTCAGAAGACTGTCATAGCCAACTCCACTGTAAGGTGAACTACAGTTTACTGTAGGGTTAGATCCTTGGTAAAGTGGGCATCCCACTTTCCTGCGAGGTAATCACAAATATATATTTGGATACAGGAAGGACATTATGTTTTCAGCCTTAATGCTGTTCCTGAAATAAGCAGCAGATAAGAACAAGGAGCAGATAAGAACAACCCTGCTGGATCAGGCCCAAGGCCTATCTAGCCCAGCATCCTATTTCACACAGATGCCTCTGGGAAGCCCACAGGCAAGCAGTGAGGGCATACCCTCTCTCCTGCTGTTTCCCCCCTCCAACTGGTATTTAGAGGCACCTTGCCACTTAGGTTGGAGGTGGCCTATAGCTCTTAGACTAGTAGCCATTGATAAGCCCATGAATTTATCTAAACCCTTCTTAAAGCCATCCAGGCTGTTGGCTGTCACCACATCTTGTGACAGAGAATTCCATAGGTTGATTGTGGATCGTGTGAAAAAGTACTTCCTTTTGTTGGTCCTAAATTTCCTGACAGTCCATTTCACAGGATAACCCCGGTTCTAGTATTATGAGAGAGGGAGAAAAATTTATCTCTATCAACTTTCTCCACACCATGCACGATTTTATAGACCTCTATCATGTCATCCCCTCAGTTGTCTTTTTTTCCTAAACTAAAAAGCCCCAGGTGCTTTAGGACCCTGATCATCTAGGTTGCCCTCTTCTGCACCTTCTCCAGAGTTCTATAATGTCCTTTCTGAGGAATGGTGAACAGAAGTGTACGCAGTACTCCAAATGTGGCTGCACCATAGTTTTATAAATTGGCATTATTATATTAGCAGTTTTATTTTTAATCCCTTTCCTAATGATTCCAATCATGGAATTGGCCTTTGTATCCCAACTTCTAGATCAGATATGAATAAATTAAAAAGCACTGGTCTCAGTACAGATCCCTGGGGTACCCCACTTCTTACTTGGCTCCATTTAGAGAACTGTCCATTTATACCTAACCTTGGTTTCCTGTCCTTCAACCAGTTACCAATCCACACATGAACCAGTCCCCTTATCCCATGACTGCTAAGTTTTCTCAAGAGTCTTTGATGAGGAACTTTGCTGAAAGCTTTTTAAAAGTCCAAGTATGCTATGTCAACTGGATCACCTTTATCCACACACCTGTTGACACACTCAGAAAACTCCAAAAGGCTGGTGAAACAAGATTTACCTTTGCCTAAGCCATGCTAGTTCTCCTACAGTAGGGCCTGTTCTTCTATATGCTTAACAATTTTATGCTTGAAAATGTTTTCCATCAATTTGCCCAGAAGAGACTTTAAGCTAACCGGCCTGTAATTTCCCAGATCCCCCCCAAGATCCCTTTTTGAAAATTGTTGTTACATTAGCTACTTTCCAGCTCTCTGATACAGAGCCTGATTGTAGGGATAAGCTATATACAGTATTTTTGCAAGGAGGTCGGCAGTTTCACATTTGAGTTCTTTAAGGACTCTCAGGTGGATGCCATCCGGCCCTAGTGATTTGTTAGTTTTTAATTTTTCCAGACAGTTTAGAATATTATCTCTCATCACTTCTGTCTGGCTCAGTTCTTTAGCCTCTTTCCCTGAGGAGCTTGGTTCAGGCACAGGTATATACTCAGTATCCTCCGCCGGGGCAGAGCCACCATTGGGCCAACGGGTTATTTATTTATTTTTTGTTAAATTTATATACCGCCTTTCATTAAAAAATAATCCCAAGGCGGTTTACAGCAAAATTTAAAAACAAGATTGTAAAAAAAAAACCCCAAAAAAACACAATTAAAATATTAAGCTAAAAATATAAAACAAATCTGATTAAAAATTTAAAACAAAAGCATAAAAGGAATACAGAGTACAAAGAGCAGCAGCAGAGACAATCAAATATAAGCCTGGGTAAAAAGCCATGATTTAACATGCTTTCTAAAAGCTGTGATGGAGACCAAGGAGCGAATAGCCACCAGGAGAGTATTCCAGAGTCTGGGGGCAGCAACAGAGAAGGCCCCATCCTGCGTGCACGACAACTGAGCTGCCCTCATTGTCGGAACCTGGAGCAGAGCCCCCTCAGATTACCCCGTCAAGCGGGCAGCAACCCTTGGGAGCAGGCAGTCCCTTAGGTATCCTGGGCCCAAACCGTTAAAGGCTTTAAAGGTCAAAACCAGCACCTTGAATTGGACCCGGAAACAAACTGGTAGCCAGTGCATCTCTTTAAAAATGGGTGTGGTGTGCTCCCACCGGGCAGCTCCAGATAAAACCTAGCTGCCTCATTTTGTGCTAGCTGCAGTTTCCGGATATTCTTCAAGGGCAGCCCCACGTAGAACGTGTTACCATAATCCAGCCGTGACGTGACTAAGGCATGGGTAACTGTGGCCAGATCTGCCTTCTCAAGAATTCTTCTTCAAAGAACCCGGGCTGTGCCCAATCAGGGGCCACGCTTTGCAGCCCTGACGCACACCCCACGTCTGACATCAGACACGGGGGTGCAAGTTTAGCTCCTAAGCGGGGGCCACGGGGCCCCTTCGGTAGTTAAACCCCAACTCCTGAACGAAGCCTCAAGGCTCCGTTCAGGAGCCAGACCATGCCCCCACGTCTGACGGCAGGTGCGGGGGCGCCCTGCGTCTGACGTCAGACGTGGGGGCAGGCTCAGTGGGGCTGGCACCATGGCTGCACACAGGCCACCAGCCGTCAAGCTCAGCCACTGTCCTCTGCTGTAAAGACAGATGCGAATAATCTGTTTAGTGTCTCTGCAATCTCCATAGTCTCCTTAATAATCCCTTTCACTCCCTCATCATCCAACTGCCTTCTTGGCAGATTTTCTGATTCTGATGTATTTAAAGTCATTTTTGTTATTCCTCTTGATGCTTTTAGTGAAATGTTGCTCAAACTCTCTTTTTGCATCCCTTATTGTCTCCTTGCATTTCTTCTTCTTGTTCCTTTCTGTTCTCTTCATTTCGGCAGTCCTTCCCATTTCTGAATAAGAAGGACTTCTTTCCCTTTATTGCTTCCTTGACTTTACCTGTTAACCATGCTGGCTGGCATCCTCCCGGACTTGGTGGTACCTTTCCTCCTTTTTGGTATACAGATTCTAACTGGGCTTCTAGTATTGTGGTTTTAAATAAATAAACTCCATGCATTCTGGTGCAAAGTGACTCTCTTGATTTTCCCTTTCAATGTTCTTTTCACCAAACTCCTCATTTTAGAGAAGCTTCCTCATCTGAAGTCCAAAGTGTCTGTGTTAGACTTCTTTGGCGATTCTCTCCTCGCATGTATGCTGGATTTGATCACACTATGGTCATTGTTCCCTAAAGGTTTCATGACACTGACATCTCGCACCTGGGCACCACTCGGGATTAATCCTGGGCACCACTCAGGATTAAGTCCGAGGTCACCTTCTCTCTGCTTGTTTCCATGACCAACTATTCTGTGGCACAGTCATTTAGCGTATCTAGAAATCTGGCCTCTTTTTCATTAACTGAATGGAATTTACCCAGTCTAAGTGTGGGTAATTAAAGTCACCCATTATTACAGCTCTGTCTCTGTTTGCTACCTCCCTGATTTCATTCTGCACCTCTCAGTCACTGTCAGCGTTTTGGTCAGGAGGGCGATAGCATGTTCTTAGTAGCACATTTCCTTTCAGGCCTTGTATTGTCACCCACAGAGTTTCTGTGGACAGCTCCTGTCTTCCTAGATGTTCTAGCTTATTAGATTCTATCCCTTCTTTATCATATAGTGCTATTCCACCTCCAATTCGCCCCTCCCTGTCCTTTCTATAAAGTTTGTATCCAGAAATAACAGTGTCCCATGGGTTCTCACTGTTCCACCATATTTCTGTTATGCCCACTATATCAATTTTTTCATTAGCAACCAAGCTTCTGCCATTGGCATATAAGCACTTATGTGCTGAATCTCTTACCTGAAGCTGTAGTTAGCACAAGCAGCACCATTCCAAAAGCAGCATCAGTGCATGCACCATCACCCAAGCATCTTGAATGCCATCACATACAGTTCTCATTTTTGCATTCCTGAGGGGGAAACCCCCCACCCTATCTCCCATTCATAGACCATTCAATATTACTTGGCATTCCTTATATTTAGGTTAAGTGTCCACATGGCATATTCAATATGTCCTTTGAAAACTGAATCTTTTCCTGATGAGATTACTATGAAAAAGGAGATAGCTGGGCTCCAAAACTCTACATAGCAAACTAAGTATTGCTGTGTAAATACAAGTCGTCTCAATAGTAAGCTTCTCATGATTCTTAGATTTTCCTAGGCTCTCATTCTCAGCTTCTCATTCTCAGCTCAGCTCCTTTAACAATCAAAGGAGCTTTAACTCATTTAATATAAAGTCCTTAATTCTTATGCGGCCTATTATAAAAGTGACCAAAATTAGAGCTAAGAGAATGAAGTGTTGACCCCCTCCCAACACACACACACACACACACACACACACACACACACACACACACACATTGCCAAAATTATTTTGCCATTGGGAGTAGCAGTGCATGATCAGAATATTCTAGTGTTAGATCCTTGGTCATTTACTCAGAGAGAGTATTTCTCCCATTTCATTTGATTGTTTGTTTGTTTAAATCTATTTAAAACACTTTTGGAACTTCTGTTTTAAAGCAGTATGTAAATATTCATCATATTCGTATTCATATTCCTTTAAGATTATAAATGTGTGCACAGTTATTGGCAGGTAATACCTAATGATGGTGGTGACAGCAGCACAGCAAATGCCATGATGCCATTTTGCCATCACTGAAATCTTCCCATTACTCAGTTTTCTTAAGCTTTCCCAGTAAAATGTCATGAATGACTTTATTAAATGCCACTTCACGTTATATTTGAGCTGGATTTGATACCTGATTTCATGTAATTTTTCCTACAAAATATTTTACCTCTTTTTTTTGGAGTCTTTTTGATAAATCAATCTTGCTTGGAAAGATTGATCTTCAACATAGCTTATGACAGTAGTTATAAAATGGAATTGCACATCTTAACAATACTGTTGAAGAGATTGTCAGACTGAGGCATTTGAGCCACAATAAACAAAAGAAAAGACATAAAATGTCACTGCAGAACAATGGAAGTTGCTTTTGAAATAATGGTTTTCAAGCTTTGCTATACTGTGTATGGAATAACAGACGGTGCAGAAAGATGAAGGGGCTTTTTTCAAGGATATAGATTAAGCACATAACAATGCAAGGAGAGCTATCCATCAGATCAGACTGATGGTCTTTCTCAGGAGTTCCAACTGGAAACCCTTGGTCTATTTAGTCCAATATCCTCTTACATGCACTGGTTGGACAATTGCTTCTGTGGCAGCCTTCTGCTGTTGCTTGTTCCTCCGCAACTGGCATTCAGAGGAACACTGCTGTTAGCTCACAGTCTGCTTCCCCTCCCCGCTTTTTCCTTTTATCTGTGTTGGAAAACTATGATTTGCCATTGGAAGCATCCCAGCATAAGCAGGCATCTGATGCCACAGAGGCAGTTGGCCTCACAATAAATCAGATGGGAATGTTGTACAAAAACTAGACTAGATGAGAGGGAAAGCCACCTGGGAAATGGGAGCACCCACTCCCCCATAGAGTCATGTGCCTCCCTGAGGAAGCCTGAGTTCCTGACGGACAAAAGAAATGCTAATGTGCTGGGAGGCATATGAGGCCAGAGTAGCCTTCAGCTTATTCAGACACCCCCGGAATGTAGTCAAGGCCAGGAACCTAAGCTAGGCATGCAGATTATGGACAATAGATCCCTTTTGTTCTGTTCTTCCTTTCTAAATGGACCAAGCCACACTCACACCCTTTCCAAGGTCTTCTCCCCTGAACCTGTTTTTGAATTAAGAGTTTTCCACCTTTGAGACCTTACACAAGACAAAACCCTATAAAAGCTGATATCTCCCCCAAGCCTGTGTGATTGTTCTGTTTCTGTGAAGAAGATGCCTAAGAAGTAGCAAAGCCTGCTGCTGCTGCTGCTGCTGCACCCTTGTGGGGCAGCCTACTACATGGGTGTAATTGGGGGAGGGCAGCCAGGGCATGTGCCCTAGGTGCCACTGAGGGGGGTGCCATGCCAGTGCCTGCTCCCCCACCCCATTGCCCACCTGCCCAGCCCCAGGGTCCCTCAGCCACTTGCCGTCCTGCTTGCCTTGCCCTCCGGCCTAGGATTGGCCTGCAAACTGCAGAGCTATTCTCTCCCCGCCTCTCAGCTGATTGGTGGGTGGGCGGGGCTTACAGAGAAGCCTCTGTGCAGGCCTCCCTGAAGCCTGAACTCGGCAGGCCCCAAGAAAGCAAGGAGGCAGGCAGGCAGGCAAGCAGGCAGAGTTCTCTGCAGCAGAAGACCCTCTGCCCAGACCATCCAGCACAGCTTTTGCCAGGTAGAATGGGAATTTCTTTTTGTGGTTACCTCCCCCCGCCATATATAGGGATCTGCTTGCCATAGGGCTTTGATATGGAGTGTGGGGGGCGGAGACTGAGAAGCCTCTGAATATTTAATTTAAAACAGATTGGAAACTTTGCTGGCTTTAAAAACAAAAACTGCCTTAAAAGGCCTATAAGTGGCTTGTTTCATGGCAGAAAATTACAAAAACTTCTGAAACAAGATTATATTTATTTATTCATTTATTCATTCATTCATTTATAAATGCACTTATGTTCAAGTTGTTTTGCAACCCAGAAGGTCTGAGTGAGAACTGTGAAGCATGTGTTGTGCTTTTATTTTATTTTATTTTATTTTTCTTGTGTGTGAACTGCTCCCCAATAACCTGCAGGGACTTCAGGGTAAATCTGGCCAACATGTGAATGTAGCACCTCCATTCCAGAGGAGATGTGTGTTAAAGGGCTTTAAAAGCCTCCTGTGAAAAACATCCTGGAATCAAACTTTACTGAATTTGTTCAGAATTCTGAGAAAACATACATAGGCTCACACTGCATGGTTGAATGTCTCCTTTGTTAAACTGCAGCAAGGGGGCCATTTTAATAATTAGTGTTTCTAGTGTGTTCTAGGCGTTAAAAGTGGCACAAATATATAGTACTCTGTGTATATCACTATATATTGTGAAGTGTGCATGTGTGTATTCAGTGTAATGTATTTCCAGGCAGCATACTTATTTTGAAATATCAGTCTTAAATCCTTGGGGGCCTGGGGTGTGTGGAGGCCCTGGACTTTGAGGGGCTGGGGGCCCATTTTAAAATCTCGTCTTGACCCATTCCAACCTTGCTATGCCCCCGGTGGAATAGATACATATGTATTGCCCACTACACATGGGTTTCTGCACAACACCTGCACAGAAGAAACTTCCATGTAGAAAATGTGTCCCTTGTAAATTGACCCTGAATTTTCCATCCATGACTGGGATATCTGAGAGTTAGAGTCAATAATAAAAGAACAGCACACTGCTTGTGACAGGAAGAGGCAAATTACAATGATTTCTTAGTCTGGCAGGGGCTGTTTTTGGTCCTGGCAGAACTTGGCTGTTTGCTCCTGTTGCAAATTCCTCTGTCTAGTGTGGCAAACTAATGTATCCTCCTCCTTCCTGGTGCCAAAGTAAGCACTAGAATGGTGAATGCACATATACCCCATCATGAGCCAACAGTCATTACAAGACAAAGGCTGGCAGGAATCATTCACTGGTTTATAGACTCCCTCCGCCCCGCCATCTTCTTCTTCCCCTATTTTGTTAGTGGCTATTTGGGCAGGTAATCCTCTAGGACAAAGTCATATTTTTTAAAAAGCATGAGATGAGACAGAGAAAATGACACTTGGAATCCTCACATAACTCCTGACTGTTGTTCTAAGTCTTTTACAGAGATGGCTCACGTTTTCAGGTTTTGATCAACAACCATGTCTAGATGGTACAGTGTTCCTTTTAACAGGGATTTCCAGATATTGTTGATTACAAGTCCCATCATCCCTGTTTGGATAGGGGCGCAATTTCAGTGCTAGCCCTAGGCACTATTTTCCCTAGATACGCCTCTGGCCTAATAACTATGCTCAGAAAGATTCAGCAAGCCAAATGGACTGGACTGGAAAAAGTCCAATCCTGAGCTGAATCCCTAAACTCTGTGAGCACTTGTTATGGGGACAGTTTGAGGGGGACTCTGCTCTGCACTTCCCTGAGTGTTCTTTAGTCCCTTCTGTGCATGGTGTTGCATGAGATCACGGTTGTGTCTGACTGCCTGAGAAACTCCAGACTCCCTGAGTGGGAAACCCAGAGAGATTCCTGAGCCAAACCCCTAGATAGAAGTATTTGAGGCTAAGTCCTTCCCAATGCGGACTAAATGCAGACTGACTCCTGTGCCTGACTGCATGAGAATGTCAGTGCTCCTCTTGCCTGCTGTGGTTTTGCGTGGAACCACAGTCTATGTGTGCTTAACTAACACCCTGCTATCTATCCTTGCTTTGTTTTGGCAGAACCTTTTCAAGAGACCCCTTCTCCCTTTTGCACACACAAAATAACAGAAAGAATAACTAATCTCTTTTTCTTTCTCCCATTATTCTCTCTCTCTCTCTCTCTCTCTCTCTCTCTGCCCCTCCCTCCCCCCCTTCACCCATATTCCAGTGCAGGCTCTCAGAACTTTCACTCACTCACTCACTCACTCCTCTTCCTCCTTGTTTAATCCCCGGGAACTCCCTGTATCCTTTGTGTTACCAAGGTTGCCAAATACTATAATACACATTAGGCTCATTAACACAACCGCCAGCAGGGTAGGAAAAGCCCCTGATCAGCAGTCATGTGTTTGCAAACATCAAGGTAGAAGGGGGGGTATGATTGTGTGCAAGGCAGCAGCTGGGTAGGATGAGCACACCCCATCCAGGTTCCGTCCCCAGCATTTTACTGATGTAGGAGGGAAAGCCTTTCTATCCAACTGCCGCCGCACACATGATCTCCCCTCGTCTTAACTTGATGTTTACAAACACATGACCGCTGGTCAGGAGCATGCCCAGCTCTCTTACTGATACTGGGTGCTACCCCTACCCTGCTGGCAGTCGTGTGAATGAGCCTTTTATTTCTTTGTTTCAAAAAGCCTTGCTCCTCTGAGGTACCCTAATATTGGCATTTGCCTGTGTTGACTGTAATCCTTTTGTTATGCACACTTGCCAGTATGGTTTTTGAGCTAATTCCCCCAAGTCAGTTAAAAGCATAGACATGTGGTAGTTTACACTACCTGGAGTGTCAGGAGCAAGTGTGGTATCGCTCTGAATCTTGGGATTAACTGCCATTGATAAGACCTATCCTTGATGAATTCTTTTATTCCATTTTAAAGCCCATTATTACATCAGAAGTCAATGAGGTTGTGGGCGGGGGGGGGAGGCAGGGATGGACCTACCTTCTCCCCAGATGATCAGTAAGTCTTCTTTGGCGTGCTGGCGCATGCCCACACAATCCACACTGCTCCATGTAGCACGGACCTCTGGAGTCCGGAACTCATTTTCCTGGCCTCCAGGAATCTCACAACACACCGTGCAATGAGTGCCATGCATTGTGCAATTCCCCCAGGAGTCGGGCATTCTAGGTGCCTGTGTATGCTAGGGCTACATGCAGCCCGGGCATACACACGACACCAGAACTGGGGTAAAGAGCGCTCTCGTGCCCTATAACCCAGGTAAAAGCCTTGGGCTACCGGGGAGGCAGTGCTGAGATCAGCCTCGATTCCAGCACTGCACACGAACAGCCCTAACCTGGGGAGAGCTGCTCATGTGCGCAACCTCAATAAGGATAGATGGAAGTCATCCTTCTTTGATCTATGTCCGGAAATGAACAAGCTCTTGGAACATGTGGAACTGGTCATGGCTGGGGCTGGATTTATGCCACGATTCCTCAGCAGAAAAAGCACAGAAAAAGCACCAAATGTGACATTGAGCAAAGGTTTCAGCTTTCTGAGAATCTCAGCCTTTTAACAAAAAGGTTCCTAGTGCTTATGGCTGCAAATATGTGCTTGAAGATTCTTGGCAATTCCTGCTGCAATCTCAGAAGTCATACAGGAGCTGAATAAGAGATGTATTATCTCTAACACCGCCTAGAGATGTACATATCAGGCAGTATAAAAAATATGATAAATAAATAAGGACCAGACTCAAGTGACATTAATCATATTATCTGGCCCTGTATGCTTGGCCATTTTCAATATAAAGAGCAAGCTTGGGGACAGACCATCTGGACTAAATAGGAGGAGAGGACCTAATTTCTTCTCTGCAGCCCCAATTTGGGTGGAGAACCTTTGGTGCCGGTGTGCGCACGCTCACATTTTTTGCTGTCCACTCAGTCAATTTTAGATTCCGCTCAACTTGCATTAGGAAGGTCCCACTCTGAATATATGTGCTCGCACACTGCCTTGATACTGCGCCCAGAACAAAACTCATTCCGCACACAGATGAAAAAAATTAGAGAGAACACACTGCTTGGCGCTGCTATCTACATTTAAAAAAACCCCAAACCCCTTAGCATTCAAGGCCAAGTCACATGATGAATGTCATGTCTAGTTGGGCCCCCAAATTCCCTTTTGGCTAGGGCGGCACTCCTGTGCCCTGCATAACTCCTTCTCCCTCCTCATGACTAGCAAAACCAGAATAAAGCATGCAGTATAGTGAACTTGCCAAATTCATGTAAGCAGGATATGCGGAAATTGCAGAATTCAGTTTTTCATGGTGCAGAGCTTCCTAGGAAGTTCGTAAGCCCTGCTTTACTGTAGAATACGTTACAGTGTAAAATCTGGATTGCCTGAATGCTGTTGGGGTGTTTTTAAAAGTGTGAATTATACATAGCCCTGAGAACGGTGTATTAGTCATTTGTATGCTACATTATTAGTGTGGGAGCAGAAGGCCAAGTGTTCTCACATCTGCCATTCATACATATAATGTGACTTCTGAATCTGTTCTCAGTCAGAACAGGATATGGTGCAATCCATAGACTTTCTCTACATTCTGCTCAAAGGCATGTTACAGCATTGTCAACAGCTGTGCTTTTCTCCTGCAAATTGTTCATTCTGAGTGCCAGAAAGTGTCATCCACTGACTCCCCCCCCTGCACATATGCAAATTCCACAGCTGCAGTGAGTGTGGAGATTGGGCAGGTACAACTTAGTCATTGAACATTTCAGACCCAGAAGTTTATCTTCCTGCTTCAAAGCGTTCAGTCATTAGAGTATTGTCTTCCGAGCAACTTCATGAACTAAACAAATGTAACAAGAAGAATATTTTGGTGAACACTTTGAATCAATATAATCTTGTAGATTTCAGATTTCATTCACCTGAGCTATGGATTCATTTTTACAGAAATGTGTAACTATTGATAGAATATAATGTAGGGAATATAATCACTTTGCATTTTCTAAGTCAAGTTATTCGAAATTCTCTACTCAACCCAGAAATGGGTGTATCAATACAGATTTGAAATGCAGTGTGATCTGGTTTTATATATAACCGGGGGCATGAACTTCCTTTATATCTCTTCAGCTGAAATAATTAGCCTATAATTTGTTTCAGGGAACAGCGAAGTGAACGTTCCAGGGAATGCAATAACCTCTCTATTTCGGCACATGCATTCTGAAGCTGATCCATTCCTTTTGCATCAAATGAATTGCATCTTCAACATTTTTTAAACTAGGCAGCATTTTATTCAGAGTTGGAAGAGTGTGCAAAAACATCCAGACAACTCAATAGGATGTAACCTATATAGGAATTTGCATTACTATTCCTGTTTCCAGAAGCTAAATACTATAATTAAAAAAGAAAGTTGAAAGGTGCAACCCATCATGTCTTCCTCTTATGGAAGACTTGATTGATTCCTGGAATGCTGTTTTGCCTTGTGGGAAATTTATGGACTGTATTTGAAGAAATTGCTGGCCATCATCCAGACTAATAAAGCACTTGTGCAGCAAATTCACAGCTCGAACTCCAGGAGAAGGGTGATTTTCATGTTTCCACCGTCACACTGGAGCCAATAGAGACTCCTGAAAATATGACCCTGAGGGCCGTGTAGCTGTCAGGGACATAATGTTGGAAGTCAGCCTCAGAACGAAGGGGAAATCAACAAGAATCAACTCTATGTCTCTGCACATAATCTTTATTAGTCTAGATGTCAGCCAGCATTTTTTTCCCCAAAGGAACAGGAAATATATATCTATGTCCTATATAATGTTGTGATCTCTATGATTTTAGGATGAAATTTTGACTGTCATCAGGAGAGTAGATGATAATTGGGCAGAAGGAATGCTGGGAGATAAGATTGGAATATTTCCTATCCTCTATGTTGAGGTAAGCGCAGATTGCCTTTTGCTTGTTTATGCGAAGACAAAGCCGGTTATTGTAATCATGATATATATTTTTTAATCTTAATTTTTAAGATTAGTTATTGTTGAAAGAGTTCTAATTTTACAAAAAGAAGAAAAAACTGACAAGAAAATAAAAATATACAAAATTTGACCTAGAGTCTTATATCTTAACAAGAAAGCATATCAAAGCCATAATCATGATATTTCTAAAAGAGAGAGAATGAGAAATGCAAACTCTTTTGGAAGGCAAAACTGCAAAGCATAGAATTTTCATGTTGCTGTGATATCAGCCATCCAATGAAAAATGCATATATTATTCAATGTAATTTATATCATGCATCCAGTGTACTCTTGAAAACTGTCAAATGCTTTTCTGTCAAGTGTATATGACTTTATCTCAGCTGATGCATGGGGGAAATGCGAGACAACAATTGAAGCCCAAACTTCAGTCTCAAATTTTATTTGCAGTCTCTATAGTATAGGAATGTATTTCCCCCAGAAACTATATTTTCTTGTTCTGTTTTCTGTTTCCATGAATCACTGGAGTACTTTTTAATCCTCTGCTAACCCAACTGGTAGCTGCTGTAATACCTAACTTCTTGCTAACCAATCCCTTGAGTAGGAGCAGTCTTTACCTACCAGAAATAGAAGGCATGGCTGGTTATACTTCCTTGATGTTGTGGTAGCCCATCCCAGGAAAACTCATTGCTACATGGTTGAGCTCCACTTTGCATTGGTAACATATGCAAACACCTGCCAAATGTTTTGGCCAAATTGCATGGTCAATTCCCAACACACACACACACACACACACACACACACACACACACACTTACTTGTAGAATCAGCAAGGAATATTGACCATAAAAAAGCAAAATCAACAGGTAGTTTAATGTCAAAAAGGCAAGTGTCCAATGTCTTTCAAGCAAAACTTTGTTGCAGGCAAAAACTCTATTATTATTTCCATAAAATTATTGAAGTTATCTACTGCAGATATTAGAATGAAGAGATATAAATGTAGTACTGCACTGATATGGGAAATACCCACAGATACTGCTGGAACATAAAGACCTAATCATGAGATTTCAATTCTACAGGTTGCCAAGCTAACATAAGAAATGAGCTGAAATGAGCATCTGGTGGGGGTGGTTTTAATCAAAGAAGTCCTACAGAGAGTTGGATCAAATTACCTTTGGGGTTCCTTGCAGTTCTTTTATTATTTAGCCCTTGTGTGTGCTAGCAACGGTATAGAATTATTTCTTAGTAGTTATTTCAGTAGGGGATTTTTAATGCCTCATGATTCAGTTGAGTACCATGTTTACCATGCAAAAGATTCAAGTTATAGTAAAGGAAAATCCTTTCTAAAAGTTTTCAGATTTAAACATCATCTCACAGTGGCTTGTATACTTGAGTTTAAAATATACTTTTATAATAAAAATAAATAAATAAAATATATATATATTAAAATATTTACCCATATTTCTGCTCAGCATTGGAACCCCCAAGTTGGCTTGCAAACAGAGATTAAAATAAAAAACAATAAAATCTTTTTTCAAAATGAGAAGCATAGCAGAAAAACTTTCATAACATAACCAAGAGAAGAGCAGAATTTCAAACCTCAACCATCCCAAAACTATGGTAGAACAATATAGGGTTTTTCCTGGTGTCTGAATACCAACTGGGAAGAGGCTAAATGAACTTTCTCGGTCTATGGAGATGGCTATGGGTAGCCATCCCACATGCCTACCAGCCATACCTCTGTTCTGCTCATGGTGGGGCAAGGAGCAAGGCTTCCATTGAAAACCTGAATAATTAAGAAGGATCATATAGGAGAAGATGGTCCTTTTAAGTATCCTGGTTCCAACTCTCAAACCATTTAGGGCTTTAAAGATTATAAACAAGCTTTTGATTTGGGCTTGGGACCAATTATGGTGTTACAGTGATGGAATCACATGGGCTCTGTCAAAACGCCCTCATTTTGCACCACTTGTCAAAGGCAATCCTACATGGAGTGTGTTGCAGTAGTTCAACCCAAATATGACCAAGGTAGATGTGATAATGGGCAGATCCTCCTTCTCTAGAAAAGGGTGCAGCTGGCACACATGCCAAAGCTGTGCAAAAGTATTTCTGGCTACAGCTGCTACCTCATCATGCAAAAACAAAGCTGGGTCCAGCAGCATTTCCAAGCTGAAAACCTGATGCTTCAAGGGCAGCTTTCTTATTGACCAAAGGCATTCTGCCCTATCTGAATTAAGTCCCAACTTGCTAGTCCACATCAGGCCATCTCAAACACCAGTTCAGAAACTTCACCAATTCTCTGGTAACTGTTGTAAAGGAGAGAAAGAGCTGGGTATCCTCATCATGTTAATGGCTCCCCACCCCAGTCTTGGACAGTTTCACGTGGATGTTAAATTACATTGGGGTGGGGGTAAGATAGAGCCCCACAGCCCTTTGAGGTTCTGTATAAAATAGTTTTAATATTTTAATGTCGGGTTTTAGATGTTTTCTATGATTTAAATAGTTTTAATTGTTAAGTGATTTGATGTTTTAAATTATTTTAATTGTAAACCACCCAGAGACATAGGTTTTGGGCGGTATAGAAATATTATAAATAAATAAATAAATAAATAAATAAATAAATAAATAAATAAATAAATAATAAATAAAATAAAATAAAATAAAATAAAATAAAGCCATTCTCTGACCACCACTAAAAACAGACCTGTCTCTGACCTTAATACTTGAATTGTTTTAATGAATTATCTACCATTGTTCCTGGTTTGTTCTTGTTAAACCACATAGAGAATCAGAGCCATAGTAGACCATGGTAATTAAGCATATGCAAATATTCAGTTTGGAAAGGTTGAAGCAGAACAAGGGTTCAGTTGTCCCTAGCCCTATATAGAGGTGGTTGTTCCCAAAGCTTCCACACAAAGAGGACACAGAGGTCCTGTGCACAGTGCTGGGAAGAGCCCTCTAAAGGATTCAGAGCCATGCAAAACTCCAATGCTGTTTTGGAAGGTGTGTAGGGAGTTCTGGGAAATGTAGTCCTATCCAGAGCTTTCCCCATAGAACTCTATGGGGAAATCACTGGGAAGGACTGCATTCCCAACACTCCCCATGTGCCTCCCAAGATGTCATTGGGCTTCCTGCAGCTCTGCTTCCTTTTATGGACCCTCTCCGCTCTGTGTGCAGGACTACTCTGTGCAGAGGTTAGTAGTAGGAGTGTCCACAGGGCCTGGGGTGATGTGTACACAATTCCGCTTCAACCCTTCTGCACAGGCCTAATGGTAACATGACATCCCTCAGAAATAAGTCTTTGCCAATGCCATCGTCCTCACCAAAAAACTCTTGCAACCTGCCTAATTATTTACTACAGCAGTAGCCAATATTAAGTAAAGCATTGTGAATATAAATTGCTCAATTGACAAGAGCTATAATTTTAAACTGAGAATTTAGTAACTATTGAAACATTGACTGCTTATGGAAGCTTAATGGCTGGTGATGTTCTCTTCTTGTAATGTTAGAAGCAGGCAGTTATCTGATTAAATGATACACAGTGGGCTTCTCCTAGCTGTTATATTAATATCCAGTCACTGCTCCAGGAAAAAGCTAATTACTGTAATGCAGGCCTGCTCAATTTAGGCCCCCCAGTTGTTTTTGGACTACAATTCCCATAATCCCCAGCCACATTGGCCAATCACCCGGGATTGTGGAAGTTGTAGGCCAACATCTGCAGGAAGGCCAAAGTTGAGCAGCCCTTCTGTAAAGGAATCTTGAGTGGAATGTTCAGTCAAAAACATTCTGAGAACTGAAGGCATGTAAGGCTACTATCCATCCTAACTAATTTTGACACTGATTAATGTCATTCATTCATTTAGAATATTTATACCCTGCTCCTCCAATACACTACTGCTCAGGGCGGCTCACAACATTAATAAAATAAATACAATGTAAAATTAAAACAATTAATAAACAAGTTAAAAGACCAGACTAAAACCACATTTAAAACTACATTTTTAAAAAAGTTTCAAATTAAAAATTAATAAAAAGCTAAAAACTGAGGACAATAAAAATGAAAGAACCTACCAGATATCAGCAGCAGATAAAACATAAAAAGCCTCTTTTTAAAAATATGTGTGTTAATTGTTTTCAAACACTGAGGGAGGAAGCATGGCGAAGCTCTTCAGGGAGGGTGTTCCAAAGCCGAAGGGCCACACACGAAAAGGCCTGTCTATAGTCCCTGCCAACCAGATCTGTGTTAGTGGTGGGGCCATGTGGTGAGGAGGAGAGCTGGTCAAGTGGTAGCAAGCATGACTTGTCCCTTTAGCTAAGCAGGGTCTGCCCTGGTTGCATATGAAAGGCATACTAGAAGTGTGAGCACTGTAAGATATTCCCCTCAGGGTATGGTGCCGCTCTGGGAATGAGCAGAAGGTTTCAAGTTCCCTCCCTGGCTTCTCCAAGATAGGACTGAGAGAGATTCCTGCCTACAACCTTGGAGGAGCCACTGCCGGTCTGTGAAGACAATACTGAGCTAGATAGACCAATGGTCTGACTCAGTATATGGCAGCTTCCTATGTTCCTATGTTCCATGAGCAGGGCCTGAGATGCCGAGCGGAGGGTCCTGGCAGGTTCTGATGGGTGAATGTGGTTCGACAAGTACCCCAGCCCCAAGCCATGTAGAACTTAAAAGGTCAAGACCAACACCTTGAATCTAGGGTGGAAGAGGATTGGTAACCAATGAAGCTGCCACAAGATGGGTGTAACACTCATGAAGTGACTTGTGCCAATGAGCATCCTTGCAGCAGTGTTCTGGACCAGCTGAAGCTTCCGAACCATCTTCAAGGCAGCCCCATGTAGAGCGCATGTCAGTAGTCCAATCTGGATGTTACCGAAGCATGAGTGACTGAGGTCAGATCCAACTTCACCAAGTAGGGTCACGGCTGGTGTGCCAGCCATAACTGGTAAAAAGCACCTCTGCACACCACCGCCACCTGTGCTTCCAAGGACAGTGTCTGGTCCAGAAATACCCTCAAGCTGCAGACTTTGTCTTTCAGAGGGAGTGTGACCCTGTCCAAGACCCCATCCATACCTCACTACTTGGATGATCAGTTTTACCAACCCAGAACACTTCCATCTTATCTGGATTAAGTTTCAGCTTGTTTGCCCCCATCCAGTCCGAAACAGCTTCCAAACCCCAGTTTAGAGCATCCACTACCACCCTAGTATCTTCTGATTTAAAAGATAGGTAGAGCTGGGTGACATCAGCATATTGATGGTACCACAGGCCACACCCACAAATGACCTCTCCCAGAGGTTTCATGTAGACGTTAAACAGCATAGGACAGAATAGATCCCTGTGACACCCTATAGGCCAAAGGTGTCCCCCAGGTATGACCCTCCAGGTAGGAACGGAGCCACTATATAACTAGGGATGTGTGAGCCAGCTCGAGTTCAAGCCAGCTTGCATTTGAACTGGCCCAACTCAAGGGCTCACCCTCAAACCAGACCAGGCCCTGTTTGGCTCAAAATTAACCGGTTTGGGGTCAATTCAGGGGTGTGTGTTTTTTCTTTTTTTTGAAAAAAAAAAAGGCAGACTTATCACCATTGCTGGGCTCTGCAGCCATGGGAGGGGTCTCCTGATGTCCCCTCCCCCCAGTTATTTTTGGCCCTTTACGGGCTGTTTTTGGCCCATTTCACCGCGCATGCCCAGTGGCCATCTGCATGGCCGGGGCATGACCCAGGCCATGCAGATGGCTATTAGGCATGTGTGGTGGCCTCCAAAATAGCCACCACAAAGAGAAAACAGCTCGAAATGGTCCAAAAACAGCCCATGATGGGCCAAAAACGACTGGGGTAGGCCGGCGGCAGGAGGGAGGACATCAGGAGACACACACACCGCAGCCACGGATATCATGCTTGATAATATTGAAAGCCTCTGAGAGGTCCAGGAGAATCAACGGAGTTATCATATAAGGCCTCTGTCTTCAGTGGGACTTTGTTTTTTGAAATTATCAGTTTATGCTTCACGTTTTCCTATCTGAGAGCAGAGTAAGAGGAAATAATTTCCAGGGCTCATAATCTCCAGGAGCCTACTGCAGCGCTTTCTGTACCAGTACCAATAACAACAATAACAATTTATATACTGCTTTTCAACCAAATTTTCCAAAGCGGTTTACACAGAGAAATAACAAATAAACTAGCTGGGCTGGACGCAGAGCATCAGTGCCTCCAGCCAACCCACGCACCGGCACTGTTCCCCCAATACCACCACCACCACCACGCCGGCATGCCTGGCTTTCTGGCTAGTCAGCTGGCTGCTCCCCCCCTACTCCCCCCGCGCGCTTTCTGGCGGGCCGGCGGGCCAGTCTGTTTCCTCTCCCCACACCCCATGCTTTCTAGCTTGCAGGCCAGCCGGAAAGCCGGCCCACCACCACCTCCCACTCCTTCCTCCCAGTGCCCGGGCCTACCTCCTCCTCCCGCCTTCTCCTCCCGGCGGGCAGCCAGGCCAGCCCGCTGCCTCTTCCGGCCTACCAGCAGCCAGGCCAGCCCACCGCCTCCTCCTCCCGGTGGGTGGCCGGGTCAGGCTGGCCCACCGCCATTGTCTCCTGTCCCCATCGCTATCCCCAGGCAGCTGCTCTCGCGAGAGCTGCCACACATGGGATTAGTGACAGGTACATTTAGGAGAATTAAATATATAGATAAGATTGTCCCCAAAGGGCTCACAATCTAAAAAGAAACACAAGATAGACACCAGCAACAGTAACTGGAGGTACTGTCCTGGGGGTGAATAGGGCCAGTTACTGTCCCCCTGCTAAAAAAGAAAGAAAGAAAGCATCACCACGTTAAAAAGGTGCCTCTTTACCCAGTTAGGAGGGGACAGTAAGGGGACAGCTTCTCTCACAGTAAGGATGTCCGGAGACAGAGAAAAGAAAACTTATTGCATGTCACTTGTTTCTTGTGAAAGAGAGTTGTCAAGTGGGTGAGGGGTAGGTCTGAGATGGTGGGAACAGAGGGGCTTTTATGCTTTCCCCCTGCAAGTCCCCCCCCACACACACACCTCTTTTTCCTCAGAGTTTTCACTGCCGTGTATTAGGGGTGGGTGGGAATTATTTCCCTGCTCAGGGAAGCGCTTGTACTTTTGTTGTTCTTGACCCCAGTGGTACAAAATGATAAAAGATCACTTTTATCTAATGTCCTGTGTCCAAGCAGCCTCGTGCTTTGAACAACTGTGGATGTTATGTAACATGAAGGTGGCAGTAAGTTCTAGTGCATTGTACTTCCTGTTTCTCCATATCATTTTAGTGTTGGAACTAGGTCTTTTGCATGCTTGTCTGTGGGGGAGATCTGCAAGCCTACCTCAAAGCAGCAGCTTTGACAGAAGAGGTGTAAAGTTTTTGTTTGGGGGTGGGGCGGGGGGTTGGACATCATAACAATGTAGAGGAAGTGTGAGGAGCTAGTGCTTTGCATCAGTGTAACATCCAAAGCCAATCTCAGTCAACAGGAAAATGTTTTCTACCTATCTAGCCCTTTTTCTCCTTATATATCTCTTTTGTCAATGTAAATATATTTCAGTGTGCTTCTGCCCTGTTCAGCAGGTGCAGTATAAAGCATAATGGATGTCTCCAACTTGGCCTGAATATACCCTGTGTTTGGGAAGGGAGGGTTGCCCTGGTTGTGCATACTTCGTCCCATACTGTGATATCAATGCTGGTTGTCCCAGAACTAGAACTGTTAACCTGTTCAATAAATCAAAGAAATTAGTGATTGATTTTATGAACTATATTTCCTTTTTGTTTGATTGATTGAATCTACAAGAACAAAAATTTAAATTTGCTGTCTGATTAATCAGTTAGAAGAGTTGTTATCAATTAATTTCTGACCAACTAAACACTGGAGTCCTACTTAGGACTTATTCTTGGTCTATGACTTCTCCAATCTCAACAATTCCAGTGCAAAATTCCTCAGTGAGTTCTGGTTTACATGATGGTTAATAGACAAGGACTCATCACATTTCAAAGGGGATGAACTGGAACACCTGTAGCCATTGGAATAACCTTTTCAAGAGTGATCTTTAAGAGGACTGTGAATCCTTCTGATATTTTGCCACTGACAGATCATGTCCCTGGGATTGGCCATGAATTCTATCCCACCATATGGACTCCCCTCTGCTCATGTGTTTTTTTGCCCTCTCATTCCTTTTTAATATCCTGATGGTATTACAGGGCTGGTTGCCATGCATGATGAGACCATGCAAGAGACCAGCGTGGTATAGTGGCTAGAGTGCTGGACTAGGACCGGGGAGACCCGAGTTCAAATCCCCATTCAGCCATGAGACTTGCTGGGTGACTCTGGGCCAGTCACTTCTCTCTCAGCCTAACCTACTTCACAGGGTTGTTGTGAAAGAGAAACTCAAGTATGTAGTACACCGCTCTGGGCTCCTTGGAGGAACAGCGGGATATAAATGTAAAAATAAAATAAAATAAAATAAAATAAAATGATGGTATTACAGGTCTCTTTGGCCATGTATTATAAGTTGGTGGTACAGCCAGTAAACATTTCAGCTTGTTTCTGTGCAAGTAATGTGAGGGTATGTCCTGGTGCTTTATTCCCCTTTTGCTCTGCTGCAGCCTCAGCCACTAAGCAGTTGAAGAATTGCAAACTTGAAGCTAAATCTACCAAGTTGTACATTCTGGCTGCAGAGCTTGCCATTCAGAATAGAAGTTCTGGCAGAATAATCCCATACATCAAAGACTGGGACCTATATCATTGGGCTCTGTTATGGAGCCTTTAACACAGCTAGATTGTGCTGCCTGTCAGCAAATCACAGCTGAGGAAGAGCCAGGATGTGTTTGGTGTGAAGTTATGAGGTGAAGGGATTAAACAATCTGTTCAAGGGTTCCCCCCGCCCGCCCTCAATATCTTCAATCTGTCATATTTGGAATTAAAGATGTCTCTTGAATACTTTGTATTCAGGACATGTAACATTTCTGATAAAGGTTATGGACGAGCATAATTCTCCCCTCCCTGCTACCAAGGATTTTTGGCTCAGGTACAATACAACTGTGGCATTTCCTATTTGAATCCTGTAGTTGCTGAGGAGAGACTAATTCCCAGTTCAGTACTCAGGGATTAATGTTTACTGTTGCTGAATGCATCATATTTTTTTCATCCTCCAAGCTCATGGTGACGTCCTGTCCCAAGTACACGCAGTTCTCCCTGACAGCATTCCTTTGGCCTTCAGATATCTTAGAGACAACACTGCTGGTAAATAATAAGGATCTCATTTAAAGATCATATTGTTGCCAAGTGCATGTTTTTTGTATGTCACTACAAAAGCATTAAATACTAAAATACTAAAGGGAGAGAAACAGTGGTTCCACAGATATTCATGAATGCATTCAACACTGTCAGAAGAATGTGCGCTGAAGAGCCATTAATATCTGAGTAGTTCTGTATTTACAAATTCATCTCTTTCATTTTTGCATATGAGTACAATTTAGCAAGAACACATGTCTGCATCCCATCTACAGAGAGTCTGTGTCTAAACCTTTGTACTCTATGCTAGCGAAGAAATTTTGTGTATTAATCTGTTACCACAGTCTAACAGAAAATTAAGTACTCTTAAATACATTAATTACACTTCATTCCTCTCTTTATCTGTGTCCTGTGTGCTTGTGTGAACTGTCTGGGTGATGTGTCATACTCAATCATGTAAATATACATGACAGGTAAATCTGTTTTGAATCATAGTAGAGAGTGTGGGATGGATGAACCTTCCAGGATGGATGAACCATTTCTAGAAAAATGTGCTTTGTGCTTGTGAGTCCCTGTCCAGCCATAAATTAACATATGCATAACAATGAATAGTTTCAACAATCATTGTTGAGAACCATTGAGTAATGCATCATTTTTCATGACATTCTTTGCCATTGGTAGTACCTTCCCTGGAGCCTCCTTTCTGCAAACAGAGGAAGACCAATTTTTAAAAGTTCAGAATTATATGTTAGAGTAAAATTGATAGTCTTTTCATAGGGATAACATGAGGTAGAACCATGTGACAGTGTCAGAGAAACTAAAGAAGAAAAGCCTTTACCTCAGTGTCTTCCCAGGAGTTCTAGGCTTCAGGTGCTCTTACCCCTGGACTTTGGGGCCAAAGTCCAAGGCCTCCACACCTTCTGAGGGCCCTCAAATCCTCTTGAGTCTGCCCTGGGTGGTGTAGTCGCCGCGCACCACCAGCCTGCGCTTTAGAGATAGATCAGGGAGGGGAGAGAAATATGTGGGATAGGAATATGTTAAGTTGCATGCTGAAATGTTTCTGCTAAAGCATATTTACATACATATACCTCTTTTATATTCTTCCATTCCTCTGAGTTCAGTTGCTGTTTGTGCCCTTAAGAACCCACGTGTTAAAACTGCTGTGTGTGTCATGGTGTGGGGTGGAGGGCTCCAAAGGCCTTTAGGTCCAGGCTCCAAAATTGCCTAGGTGCACCTCTGCTTCAGAATAAAAGAAAGAACAGGAAACGGGAAGGAAGGCCAAGCAGGAAATGCTGGCCACACAGCTTCAGGCAGAGAGGCATAAAAGAAGAAGACAGATGGGAGAGGTCAGTTTGTTGCAGAGCTCCTGGAAAGGAATGTGACTAGCAACTGACTAGAGATGTGCACAAATCGTATTTTGCAATTCAATTCGAGCTTGAATCGAATAGCAAAATACTTGAATAAATTTGTTGAAACAGCGGCCATTGCCTGCTGTTTCAACGAATCAGCTCAAATCATTTTATTAGGCCATAGGGAACAATAGGAGACTCTAAACACCCGATTATTCCCTGTGGGTAGGTCATAAGGACACCAAAGTGGGTTCGGTGTCAGGGCATGATGGGTGCTACCTACCATCCAACCCACTTAAAAGAAATGAGCAAGCAGGCAATTAAAAAAAACCCTTGTTAACCAAAAAACCCTATAGGATCCTACGTGGGTTTTTTGGGAAAGGTTAACGTTTTTCTAAAAAT
Organism: Hemicordylus capensis; assembly: GCF_027244095.1. Classification (NCBI taxonomy): domain Eukaryota; kingdom Metazoa; phylum Chordata; class Lepidosauria; order Squamata; family Cordylidae; genus Hemicordylus; species Hemicordylus capensis. The sequence continues at coordinate 139,257,355 of NC_069659.1, forward strand.
CACCTGCTTGCTCATTTCTTTTGTGGGTTAGATGGTAGGTACATCATGCCGTACCATCCAGCCCACTCTAGTGACTTTGGACATACCTATGGGGAACAGTGGTGTATTTCAAGTTCCCCATTGTTCCCAATGGCCAAAACAAGCCACAAATTTTGCAACCCTGCCTTGAAAAACACTGCAGAATAGAAGCATACCGTTCCTACCAACACAGGACACCACATTTTGTCAAACACACAGTCCAAAAATGGCAGAATCCACTGCCAGCCACAGTTCCTGCGCTGTAGTAACATCACTGGCACAAGTTGCTCTCTCACACACGATCATGACTCTTTACGTTACTTCATAGCATTGCAACAGCTGCCACAGCAGCACTCTTAGCAGCCAGCATGCATAGCCATAAACTCAACTAGAACAACGTCTTCAGCCACATTTTGACTGAGTACACTTTGCAATGTAGATTGCAGAGCAGACCAGAGTAGTGAATGAAGCACAAGTTAGTCTCAAGGCCAGACATGGAGCTCATCACAGCAATCACCAAGAAATATTACAGATATAGGGAAAGAGAGCTACCACTGTCCATTTCTTGCCACAACACCATCTCACAAATGGACAAAACCATAACTCAAAGACAGCAGGAAGACACCCAAGTTCTGCCATGGTCAATCTGAGATCCAGCAAAACCAGATAGTTAACAGCAAGCATATTGAAGACCATCCTGCCTGTCACAGAGAGACAGGAGAACAAAGCAGTTACTCATGGCCTGACAAAAAACATGGACTAGTGGTCTGACAAAACACAAACTTAGAGGCCATTCATATGACTGGGAGCATGAAGTGGAGGGGAAGGCTGATCCAACCCACCTTCTGCCGATACAATAAAAACACATAACACATTACGTCATAACAGACAAAAAGCAAGAAAAGAAAATTCAAAATACAATACAAAGCAGTTTAAAAACTCATTTTAAAATTAGTTAAAGATCAGATCAGATCTGAAAATTAGTATTTAAAAGGCTTGGGTGAACAAAAAGGTCTTTACCTGGCATCTAAAAGAACAAAGTGATGAAGCCAGGTGAACCTCACTGGGAAGGCTATTCCATAAACAGGGTGCAACCACCAAAAAGTTCCTCTCCCTAGTAGCCACCTGCCTTACCTCATTTGGCAGGGATACCTGGAGGAGGGCCTCCAAAGAAGATCTTAAGGGCCAGGTTGGGACATATGGGGTAAGGCACTCTCTCAGGTAAGAATGAATCAAAGTTAAGCTGTTTCTCTTTTCTCCTCCTTGTCTGGGGACATTATCAGGGCTTTCTCCATTGTCCCTGCTTTGTTTTTGAATTGGGCCCAGAAACAGTTTGGGAGACTGTGCTCCCTGATGATCTGCACTGTGTGGTGCAGCACAGAGTTACGGAGGCTGGGATGATGCGTCCCCACCTCCAGATATCCCACAAATCACTGTGTGACATGCATGGTATATTGGGAGAATACCCCAGGAGACGGGTGCTCTAGGCGCACGTCTCTGTGTCCGCTGAGGCTGAATACAGCCCCAGCGAACACATGAACCCAGGTTGAGGGCTTGCCCGAGCCTTTAACCCCAGCAAAAAGCTGGTTTTAAAAGCTGTGCTAGGCAGTGCTGCCCCACCGGGATCGGGCCTGCAACAAAATCCAGGCTGGGCTTCCCTAGCCTGACTTAGGGTGTGCATGAGAACAGTCTCTTATACTCTTACCATGAGAAGTCTTCTTTTCTTATCCAGTGTACATCTCTGCCTGCCTGTGTCTGGATAACACCAAGGCCCCAGATTGGTGCTGGACCCCAGCTGACAGCCTGACACATGGGTCAGGGTACCAGTCCATCATCTCATCATCGGTGATGGCGGTGGCGTGCATGCATTTCTGTGTGTCAGCAGCACTAACAGACAGACTGTGACACATCTGGGTTTGGCATTGGCCAGGGTGGGATGAGCTGCCAGTGCTGTTGCAGGGGAGGGGGTGACCATTAGTCACTGATCCTCCATGGCCAGCTCAGGATAGCCCAGCAGGGGGAGGTTGGCCTTCAGAAAGATCAGCCACTGCATCGATGTGTGTGCAGTGGGGTATCACCATGCTGAGAGAAACCATCTGCCCAGACTTGGCGATGCCTTGTCCAAAACTGGATCGGCTCTATCTCCTGGCCTGTGACCAGCTCCTGCAGGTACTGCAGCACACACTGCTCAGCACTGCTGCAGGGCTCAGTGGGTTCCTCCCATACCCCTGGGCAAGGTAGGGATGTGTGAACCATCTCACTTCGAGACGGGCTTGACATCAAGCCGGCCCAGTTCAAGCGGTCCGGTTTCGAACCCTGGCACACACATGGCCTCCAAATTGTGCTTCAAATTGCGATTCGTGCACATCTCTACACAGCATCCCATTTATTAAAGCCACTGGGGGCTACAAGCAAGAAGAAAAAATGCACAGAAGGAAAAGAAAGTTTAAAGCAGCACCCAGTTAAAGGTGCTGGCACCTTTACCACTGGGGGCTGCTGGTACATTTTTTTTTAAAATTAGGCCGTGGGAGAACAGCACAGCACCCCAGTTATTAAAGCCACTGGAAGCTACAAGCTAAAAGAAAAAATACACGAAGGAAAAAGCACCCAGTTAAAGCCACTGTTGGTACATTTTTTTTTAGGATAGTGGGGGGTGGGGGGGCGGGGAGATCCACACAGCATCCCAGTTATTAAAGCCTCTGTAAGCTGGCTACAAGCAGTAATAAGAAATTCAATTTTTTAAAGTTCCAAGTAGCACCCAGTTAAAGACACTGGGGGCTGCTAGTACTATTTTATTTAAAAATATAAAAAGAAAACAAAAGCAGTTGTGGGTAGTGGCAGTGCAAATTAAAGGGATTTTAAAAATGGAGAGAGAGATAAATCAGCAGGCACTCTCTGTCTCTCTCTCCATTCACTGGGTCCAACAGGCAGGCAGGCTGGCCCAAACCACCACCACCAGTCTCTGCTCTTAGTGCTGCTTCTGCTACAGTCTCTCTCTGATGATCCTTATCTGCTGAGGCAAAAAATGGCTCTCTGTTTCTCTGCCTCCAAATAGCCCCTTTACATTTTGAAAATCCCTCCTTTGGCCTCCCCTCTCCCTGCTCCCTCCTCCCAGCCAATGGGGCACAGCTGCCCCTGACAACACTTGATTTGAATGATAACAAGCCATTCAAGAAGCAAGATTTCATTGGAAGCCAATACCAGCAAACCAATCAGCAAGGGAAAAACAGCCCTCCAAAATGGCACCCATCACTCGAATTGATTCGAGCTCAAATTGGGGCTGATTCATTTTGAACTCAAATCACGACCTTCTATTTTATGGGTGATTCAATTCGAGTTTTAATTACTCAAATCATCCTGATTTGAGTTCATATCGATTCAACTCGAATCGATTTGCACATCTCTACTTGAACAGACCAAGGTGAAAACTACTACCTGGTGGCTGAGTTTGGTAAGGTAGTTAACGCTTTGCTACTGAACACACTACGTAGATTTAAGAACTGTATAGAGATCTTAAGGCAAGCAAACCTTTCATACAAAGAAGAAGCCTTCTACTCTGAGGCAAAAATCTCTCCCTTCTTCACAGACAGAAATACAACAAAATTTGATAATCCCAATATTTGAGTAATCAGTCACCTTCCAATGGAAGTCAGTTATCTCTTCTTCCCAGTGCAGAGACCTGTACGCCACTGCCTCTCCCATTCATTTCACTGGATCAAGCAGAACTATAATCCTGAACATGCATGTAAATCTGCTTCTGCCTTTGAAATGAATGAGGAGGCTCTCCATGTGTGCATCAGCACTCCAATGGACACAAAAAGTAATTCATAGATTTCATTTAAAAACACTTAAGATGTTAGCACATGAATAATCACAGGGGCGGAACTATAATTGGGTGGGCCAATTCAAAGGACCTGAGCCGCCCAGCTCCTAAGAGCCTCCTGCCTCACGCCTTGCCCCTCCCCCAAGCTCCAGTCTGGCCTAATTTCCAGCTAGCTTAGTTGTCATCTAGGTATTTTCTTTGTTCTCTCCCTCACTCTGACAAGGGAAATTCCCAGCCGAAAATTAAGCTGGCTGGAAAATGAGCTCCAGAGGGCCATGCTGGCCTTTCTGGGTGCTGGCCATGCCCCTGCGCATAACATCACATGGTGGGGGCATGGCCAGCACCTGGAAACACCAGCATAGCTCTCCCGAGCTCATTTCCCAGCCGGCTTAGTTATCAGATGAGTATTTTCTTTGTTCTCTCCCACGTCAGAGCGAAGGAGAGAATGAAGGAAACACCCAGCCATCAAAGAAGCTGCTAGGAAATGAACTCAGGAGGGCTATGCTAGCTCTTCTGGGTGCTGGCAACACCCCTGTGCATGAGGTCTCTAGGGAGAGGGGTGAGCACAAGCCCACTCTCCCCTAGATATGCACCTGAATTGAATTTCTTATACACAAAAATGGTTCTTGTGTGCAAAACAGCTTTTGAAGGAAAATATCATTGTATATTTACCAAATGATTTTTCATGTACATTGTTCAAATCGTATTTTCCGATTATTTCACATGCATGTGTTGTGATTCTTCAGAATGGTTCAGATTAAAATTGTGTTAACTGTATACACTGTGTAATTACAAGATCAACTGTTAAAGCATGCAAATGATATTCAACATTGTCTCTAAACAGCTGGCATCACTAGGACCATTTGGTTTCTTCCAGTAGCTTTAATATTATAACTTTCCCCCTCCGAGACACACACACACTTCCTCTTTTCTACTTGATTCCACTTAGGAGTGATGTTGGACCCTGTAGAGCAGAATTGGGTTGGCTTCCCATGCTGTAGAGGAAAACAGAGGCTGGGATGAAACAGGCTTTCTCCAGCCCAATGGAATTTTCTAACAGCTGACCACTACCCCTCTCATGCGTTTGGATTTCCTCTCAGTGCTTTTGAATTTCCCCTCAGTGTCAAAAGCAGTTTGTTGTTTAGAATGAGAGCCCGCTGTTAAAGAACAAGTTCTCACAGAATTAGTTCCACAATTCTTTGGAACTAGCCATAGATTTTGATCTGTTGTTTTTATTTCTTGTTTGTTTAGCATTTTCCTGAATAGCTTCTTCTATTATCCATCTTGTTATGCTCATAAGTGGTAAGAGAATAGGGTCAAACAACCCACAACTTAATTGGTTATCATCAAAAACATGTGGACATTAGTAAGTTGTTATAACAGTGTAGAAAGGTGTGTAAATTACAACCAAGTCAGTCAGCTCAATTAGAGACTCTGTTGGGCAGTGGGTGAATGGTACACCAACAGAAGTCCCAGTCTATCCAGACATAGGTACACACATCCAATATAGGCCAATTCCCTGACAGGAACCCTGGTAAGAGAGATTTTATTCTTATAGGCCACAGCCACTCCTGATCCCCACCCACATCCTCTCACCTGCTCCACAACAGAGTATCCTGCCAGGAGAAGCTAGGCCCAAACTGGACCATTAGATCTCTGCCCAGGTCCATCCAGGTCTCTGTAATACATACTAGGTCAGCTCCATCATCCACAATCAAATCATGGATGGTTTCTGTTTTGTTTTGAACTGACCTGGCATTACAAAGAAGCAATCTGAGGTTCTTTGGGAGTTTGGTACTGCTCCTCAAGGTAAAAGAGCTGGCAGGGAAGCTGGAAGGGTTAATAGCTATTAAATTTCTGATCTCCCTTCCTCTATAACGGCCTGCTACCTTGCCAACATCACATCTTCCTCTATTACCCACCACCACTGGAATCACCCCAGGGACAGTGAACACGCTCCTCACAACTCCAGGTACACACCAAAACACATACCTGCATAAAATCTAGCAAATAGAGACGTTTTTAAAGCAACAGCATGACTTGCTTCAGCCCTCTGCCCCACCCCCAAAGCCTGCCCCCAAAGGCCTGCCCCTTTTGGCAGTTGGCTTCAGCAGCCACCTACAGACAGCCCGTCCAGCGGCCCACCATCAGCCATGCCAACAGCTGCACCCATGGCACAGCCCTCACCTTTATAGGTGCAATGGCTGCCACCCCCTCCGAGCAGCAGACCCAGGTGAAACATTTGTTATAAAATATCTGTGCACCAATATTTTTTAATATTTCTCTTAGGTGATGAGAAATGATGAAAACCTTTTTGGTATGTTATTGATAGTTTAAGAGGGGGCATGTCAATATTTGAATACAGGGTTTCATTTCCTCCCCCACCTTGATCATTCCATTTCATTATGTCTTATTCTTCCTATCCCCACCTTAAAAGGGCTTAAAAGAATATGATACTTTGGTGTATGCCTAAATTTGATTAACAGCCACCTAATGGTGCAGTGGGGAAATGACTTGACTAGCATGCCAGAGGTTGCAGGTTCAAATCCCCGCTGGTATGTTTCCACCTATATCAAGCAGCAGTGATATAGGAAGATGCTGAAAGGCATCATCTCATACTGTGCGGGAGATGGCAACCATCTCTTATATTTCCATCATTTGTTGCGGTTGCTATGATGATGGGGCAGGAATAATTTAAAAAAAAATACAGAATGTTCTATTGAAAATCTTGCATAATATCCCACCAAATGCATAATGACCTCTATCCAGCAAACCCAGTATGTTTGTAGCTTTATGAATGGATGTCAACCCCAGAGAAACTTGGAGCAAACAAAAAGCCATTTTAAGCTTCTTGACTGAATGGAAAGTCAAAACCGAAAGAAGAGAAGCCCGGTAGAGTAACATGTAATAGGAAAATACTTCACACTTGGAAATTGCACGTTGAATAATGTCCGTGAAGTAGGAAGGGTTGCCACCACAGTACCTCCTTATTTTATCCTGAGCTCCATCAATTCTCCTCTTCGCCTGCCTGCTGTGGGGCAAAATTGGAGAACAGGCAAACCTCGTTATATGCAGAACCACTATTTGCGGTTTTACATATCCACTGGTATCAGATATACACCCAACATCCTTATCTGTGGATACAAAAGGGTTAAAATCCATGAGTTAAATCCACGGTTCCTAGAAGGCCAGAAAAGTCTGCAGGAGCCATTTTGTGGCTCATTTCATCAAAAACAACAAAGGCGTGGGGAATCCACAACTTTTTGAGACCATTGAGGGGCTTTTAGGGGCATTGCGGGATGCCAGGAGACCTGTGGAACATGGTAGGGCACTTTGTTTGGCCCATTTGCGCAATTTGGGGGCAATTTGGGGAGATCTGGGAACCTAACCCCCACGTCCACATAGTCTCAGTGCCTCATTATCCGTGGTTTCATTCTCTGCGGTTTCATTACCAACGATAATCTGTGGGAATGGAACCCCCATGGATAATGAGGTCCACATGTACCACTCGCTTCAGCAGATAGGTAAGGAAGTGAGTTATATGAACTTCAATATCTGTTTTCAGAGGGGCAAATCATTAACATCCATTGATCCATATTCCTTACAATAGTAAGCTGCAAATGGTAATGAACTGTAGAAGTTTTGGGCAAGTTTTGCCAAGCTGTCAGCAGTAGAATGGACAAGAGTGTTGGAAATTCCAAGTAAAGACTGAAGTGGCATTGAGCAACATAGATCTAATCATTGTACTATATATTCATCAGAAGTTTAACCCATATTTTATTTTTTAACTGAACACAAGTGGGTTTCTCTGCTTGGCTATGAATTGCTAAACTGTCTTGCTCCAGATTGACAATGACATCTGCAATTGTATGAACCACCAGGCTCGGCTGCAAGCCTGGTGGTTCTAGAGCAGGTAACCTGCTCAAGTACCCCTCCCCTAAAACTGGGTTTGCGGAGCGAGTGCTCCACAAACCCAGGTTTTTTTTAAAATCGTGAGATAATTCTGGAAGTTTCCTTGCCCCCTTTGGGCACTACCACCCACCACACTCCACTCTGGGTAATCCCTTTCCCCTTGATTTGAAGCGATACATTTGCTGGAATCCCCATTATTCCCTATGGGAAAATTCTTAAAGATGTGTAAACTTTAAAAAATTCACAAAAATTCAGCCCTTCGGCTAATTCCTTTGAAATTTGGGTGGTAGCTTCCACCCACTGGACACTACCAGCACCACCCACTCTTTTTGCCCTGGTACCCTTTTTAAAAATCCAAATCGATTTGGATTCGGAAAACTCGGCTACAAAACGAAACAGGGCTGATTCGGATTCAGAAAATTTGGGTACAAAACAAAATGGGGTGTTTCAATTTGGATACAAATCGAAACAAGAAAATTCCAAAATGCACACCCCTACCCAGCTCTGTCACGGAGCCAGCAATCGTGTCCAGGGCTCCTTCCATGCTCGTGTGTGGGGAGAGAGGCTTAGCCCACTCTCCCCACGCACTCTCCAGAACCGGGTCTCACTGATCGTGAGATCCGGCTCCATGAATCACAAAGCATTGAAGGGACTTTATATATCAATAAGATATTCTCAATGAAGTTGGAGGAACTTGGTTGTAATGTTATCATTCTGGTCTATCTTTTTATAAAGTTTATGACTATAGTGTCCAGTGTGGGTGATCAAACTTCTATAAGAAGACACAAGCATGTGCTAGGAAAGTTCAGCAAATCCCACCAAATGCATAATGTTTTTTGTCCAGGAAATGATTCTGGCCCATGCAAAGATGTATTGATAAAACAGGAAGGGTAGATTCAGATTACTTTATTTACGGTCAATGACCAAAAGAGAGATATTCAATGGTAAATGACATAAAATAGCATAATATCCTTAAAATAAGCATATACATGTATCTAAAAATGGCAATTTTAAAATACACTCATAACTTTGAGACTCTTATTTTAAAAACCACATAACAGTACTTAGCAACTATTCTAGAAATTACTGAATCTTCATCAGCTAATAAATACTTTACGAGGAAATCCCCAGTTTTTCCCTTCAGATTATTTAGCAGGGGATTAATTAATTGCTGTCTCACATCCTGGTAAAGTGGGCACTTTAAAAGAATATGGGCCATTGACTCGATCTCCTGGGCGCAAGGACATATGCGCTTTTCATAGGGCAATTTGTTATACTTCCCGTATAATAGTGCTGATGGAAAGGCATTAAACCTCGCCCTAGAGAAGGCCCATCTATTATTACAATGAGTAATCATAAACAAATAAGTAGCTGGACTTAAATCTGTCTTAAACTGTACAGATTTGAAAAATTGTGGTAAAATAGCCTTCTCATTTTGTATTTCTATGTCGACCAGTCTTTGCTGCACCAATTTGCGTGCTGTAGATGCACCAGCCTCCAACAAAAAAGTGGGAGATAATCCGCAGCAGGAAAGCTTATGCATTATTTCCTTGCACCAGGATGCTTGTGGTTCTGCTGCCAGTAATTTGGGGAGTAATCCTGTCAGGAAAAGATGCAGTTTTATCCAATAGTTTATCGATAACATCCAGGCCTTGGACTCCAATTTAAGAATGCCCGCTTCTGAGCAGATCACTGCATTGGACACACAGTTGGGGGCACTGAATAGCTTCCTCAAGAAACCCGTTTGGATTTTTTTGAGTTCGCCAGATTTTGCATACATCCCCAATTGGGCTCCATATAGTAATTGAGGAACCACCTTGATCTTATAGAGTTTGATTGCTACTGGAATATAGTTCCCCCCCTTAGACCAAAAAAATCTCTGTATTGCTGCAATATTACGTTTAGCCACTTCAGCCATTAAGCTGATGTGAGCATTTTTGGAGCCATTGGACTGGAAGGTCATCCCTAAATATTTAAATTGTTTAACCTGGTCTATTTTGTGGCCATCTACTGACCAATTATAACTTTGGTTTTCCTTACTAAAATGAACTATCTTCATTTTAGTATAATTTATTACTACCTGTTCTTCTTTGCAAAAACCAACCAACACACCCAAGGCTTTCTTCAAGCCTATTCTACTCTGAGACAAAATAACTGCATCATCAGCGTACATAAGGATTGGTATGCATCTATCTGATAGTTTGGGCGCATGAATATCTGTTTGTTGTAGACACTGAATTAAGTTATTCACATAAAACTTAAATAAAAACGGCGCTAAGATGCAGCCCTGTCTGACTCCCTTATTTGTTGGAATCTTCTTTGAAAGATGACCTGCAGGGGTAAGACAAACGCAGAGAGTCGAATTTTCATAAAGCCTATATATTAGTAGTAATAGTCGCCTATCAATTGATATGTTAAGTAATTTAGACCAGAGGATGCCTCTTGAGATGGAATCAAACGCCATCTGAAAATCAATGAAAGCTGCATAAAATGGGATTTTCTTAGTATAAACATATTTTTCTATTAGTTATTGGAGCACAATACAGTGATCCATCACTGATCTCCCAGGTCTAAAACCTGCTTGTTCTTGTTGCAGAATGTCCTCTCGGTCCATCCACTCACAAAGTTCGAGGCACAAATGCTTAGCATACAACTTGCTGATGACATTGAGGAGACTTATCGGCCTATAATTCAAAGGGTCATCCCGCGCTCCCTTTTTATATATTGGGACGACAACTGCAAGGCCCCAATCAGTGAGGATATGAGTTGTTCAGTCTATATAGGTAAATAGTGCAGCTAAGATTGGCGCCCACCAATCTATGTTTGCTATCAAGAAATCTGGAGGAATATAATCATTTCCTGGAGATTTACCCCTCTTAAGTTGGCCGATTAAGCATTTCACTTCCTGAATTGTTACTGGGGACCAATAAGGTAAGGAGGTCAGGGAAATATCCGGTTGCGGGTAAAAGGAGGTCTTGCTGTAGAGCGTTGGGAAGTGGTTCTCCCATTGTTCTGGGGAGATGGGGATAGATCTCTGTAAATATGCCTGCATCTGGGTTAACCGCCAAAATCCAACTGAATCATTATTTTTGACAGCTTTTATAATTGCCGCCCATCGCTCTTTCATAGCAATTTCCTGTTTAACTCTTAGAAGAGATTTATATTGCCTTTTATTTTCCTTTAATTGTTGTTGTAAGATAAAAGACGGATTTTGTTTGAAGTAACCTGATAATTGGACTAAGGCTCTCTTAGCCGTAATATATTCTTGATCGAACCATTTTTTGTTACTTCTAGTCTGGTTACCCCCACCACATTTACTCAATCTTGACAGCAGTGGCCTAAGCTGGCAGATCAAATACTCATAATTTGTCATCATCTCATTATGCTTAACTGTTGTCTGAGTCATATCCATATCAGATATATGATCAGTCTGTCCTAACTGACCTATGAAATAATCACGTATCCTCCGACATATTTCAGAGCTACACCACTCATTTATTGTCTGGGCGGATCTTTGTGTCCATTTAATCTTTTGTCGGGCTGTGTTTATATCAATATTTGCATCCATGTTTAAATTACCCGGTAAATCTTTAAAATCAAAAGCTGCTAATATGCAAGATAGAATAAGAGGATGATGGTCACTTTCTGTCCTCGCCTCTACTCTGAGTTCTATTATCCTCTCAAAAAAATCCCGAGAGGACGCCTCTCAGTCTTTTTATCCAGAAAATGATTCTGGCCCATGCAAAGATGTATTGATAAAACAGGAAGAACAAAAGGGTAGATTTCAAGGTGGGTGCTTATTTGGGAGTCACCCTCTCCATTCTGTTACCTCCAAGAAGAAAGGGATGAGAAGGAACCAGTTGCAGGCCTCTTTTATATGTATTGCAAATGAGATAAGATTTCTATAAGTATGATGCCCAGTGCAGTGCATAATACACTCTTCCTTCTAGGCTACCCTTGCCTTTCTCATTGGACAGCCAAACAATAGACTGAGGATTGTTATAGTTCAGGAGGTTCAACTTTTTTCCTAACTTAAAGAAGTTATTGGTGGCAAACTTTGAGTAACCTTGTATGTAGTCTGCATATGTAACACACTTTTAGAAAAACAGAATTTCTGAATATGGCACAGCTTAATCCTTTTCTGAGAGAGCAGAAAATCCTCAGGATTTTCATTTCCATTTGAGTTGGATCTTTATTTTCTTTTGCTCAGAACGTTTGTGTTGGTGTTTATACTAGTGGCAGAGATATTGGGCTTTTTGTTGTTTTCCTTCTCCTAAAAAAAAAGCTGAAGGACTTATCTGTCTGTATTTTTAGTTATCAGATGTACTACTACCATTTTTGGAAATGCTTTTGTTTGTAGAAAAGGTTGTCAGTGGTGAAGAAGAAGAAAAGGAAGATTTTCAGTCAAATGCATAGTCAAGTTTATCTGATAAAACTCACAACCTTTGCATCAGGGAAACTTGAGACATAGGCTGTGTTCATACACAACCACAGTGATCCTGGTTAAAGAGTTAACCAGGATCACTGAGCAGGATAAGAATTTCCTGCTCGGGAAAGGATCCTGAGGATCATGGAGCAGGTTATGAATTTCCAGGCAATCCTGATCAAACTTCTGTAGTTAAACCACATTTAACCAGGAGAGACAACTAGGATCTGATCTTGGTTATCTAACCTGGTTAAATGTGGTTTAACCACAGCAGTTTGATCAGGGTTGTCCAGAAATTCTGGATTCTCACAAACAGCTCCACAGGGCTTAGTGATCCTGGTTAATTCTTTAACCAGGGTTATTGTGATTGTGTGAACACAGCCACACACACACACACACACACACACAGCTCATCAGCTGCGAATGTGCCTGCAGGAACTACCACAAATAAACCTTTAAATTTTTGCAAAGACAGAATATCTGTCTTTTTTCAAGCACTTGGCAGGCCACGGTATATGGTAAGTTACAAGTTGTAAAGATCTTTTCTGCCAACAATATCTGTGTTATGCTTGTGACAGTAAAGATTCTCACATAGATTTGTTGAACTGATGTGACAGGTCAAAATGTTTAATTGCTCAGGGAACAAAACAATTTGCAGTAAAGCTTCTGTGAGGGAAGAGAAAGCTGGCAGGGATTAAAACCACACACAGAAGATGATTGAAAGCAAGAAAGAGGTTCCAGGACTTGGGGAAGTCAAGTGACAAGGGAGCCCAGAGGCAAAGAAGTGGAAGGCAGGGTATACATCAGGCAGTGTACCAAGAAAGGGGGACCTGAAGCACGGGTAGGTGGAGAAAGGCTCAAGGAAAAGAGTAGAAAGTACAGGGAATTGAGGCAAAAAGTAGCTAACCAAAGTTCTGAAGAACTTTCATGGCATTTAAGAAGAAACCTGCCACTTCATGTCACTTAAGGAGGGGGTGCTGAGAGAGAGAGAGAGAGAGAGAGAGAGAGAGAGAGAGAGAGAGAGAGAGAGAGAGAGAGAGAGAGACTCTAAAGTGGCTAAAGGAATCAGGGGGAAGTAGTTAAACATGCTGACACCACACTCTGTGGGTAGCACAGGGTAATGAACACACTTGATTTGCAACCTTTTCACCATGCAGATTCTCACCAGATTCTTCATCTGGTTTGGAGCAGACTCCTGAGTTTGTGCTAGTGCCAACACAATCTTATGGCATGGCCAAGCAACATCTTCCTGTGTTCCCTTTTTGATTCTATAGCACATGTCTAGCAGTGGAGGAAGTCCCTTGGGAAAATGCAGGTACCTTCTTCCCAGGGCAGAAGCTGGAAGCCAACAGTGTCAACTGAATAGAACTTCAGGGAGCCAGGTAGTTTTGAAGCACTCAGCATATCTCCTCTTACCTTTAGGCTTGGAATGTGAAGACTGCTTCTCACAGAACTTTTTCAGACTTAGGATGCCTCTTATGGATCTTTTGAGAATGTGTAATATATGCTGCAACAGGTTCTTCACTCTTGCACCTCACAGATTAGTCAAAAGGCCAGTGGTGTTCAGCATGAAAGTCACTTCCTGGGCCCATCATGTGTTTGCAAAAAGTAACACGAAATGCAGCCCCACCCTCAAATTTTAATAAAGGGGTATATTAGTTAGTGATCACTTATAATAGTTAGGGTCGTTTGGCATTGTTGTTTGTCTTTATGATTTGCATTTGTTCAGGGGTGTATCTAGGGTGGGGCAGGCAGGGCACGTGCCTCAGGCGCCACTTGAAGGGGGCGCCATTTCTTAAAATTAATTTTTTTTAATGGCCACTGAAATGGTCATCACACATGCTCATATGGCCTCAGTGAGGCCCTAGGCCATGCCAGGTCTCACAGAGGCCATTTGAGCATGCATGGTGTCCATTTTGTTTTCAGCTGCCACTTTTTAAAAAAACAGTTATTTTTAAAAATGGCCACCACACATGCTCAAATGGTCCATGCGAGGCCCTAGAGGCCAGCAGGGGGTGGGGGGTGGGGAACTTTTGCAAACCCCACCCCCAGCCTTTAAGAAGACCCCCGAAGGGGCTACAGATAAAAAATTTTTTTGATTTAATATAAGTCACTGTACACATGTTCAGTGTGGCACTTTGTACAGAGAATCGGGGCTTGTGAATACTGAGCTGAAGCTTATGAGCTAGGATTGTATTCATTCGCTCTTACTTTGCTTCTTGTGATAAGTGAGTTAAATATGATGTCTTAATAATATGGCTATTAATGGTGAGTTTGTCTTTGAATCAGTGTGAAATCCTTAGTATTAAGGCCCACTGGGAGTTTCTTGCGTCCCTTCTCTCATTTTAACTGTCTTTCTGAAATACTAGAATACTAGTGGGCCCGAGCACAGAGCATCTGTGCCTCTAGTGCGGCCGGGCCCACCGCCGCCTGCGCTGTGGCCGGGCCCGCCGCCTTACCTCCACGGCCAGGCCCAAGGGTGCCGCCTCCGGGCCCGAGGGTGCCGCCGCCACCGGGCCCAAGAGTGCCGCCGTGGCCGGGCCCAAGAGTGCCGCCGCCGGGCCCGGCCAGGCCCGCCGCCTCGACTCTGTGGCCGGGCCCGCCTGGCTCCCCGGCCATGGCCGCCGCCGTTCTCCTGGGTGCACCAGGACCAATCAGGCGCCCCCGCAGCCCAGCCAATCAGCTGGGCTGCCAGGACACATTTCTCCTGGGCACACCCAGGAGAAATATATATATAGATATTCTAAGCAGTCACACAGTTTACTCTGCATATCCTTTAATTATTTTCAGAGTATCTGGGAAAAGTCACATTCTCCATTTATTTTTAGAACTTATATAATAGTGATGCTACAATGCATAGTAGAGAATTAGACAGGCACTTCTGTTTAGTTTTCCAAGTATACCTCCACATAGTATTTGGGTATTTCATGAACCCCAGCATACTGAAATTTGTAGTTTTCCAGCATTTTTTGGTCTGGCTACATCCACTGCTACATAGTTTTTGAAATATTAAAAAATTAACAAGCTTGACTTATATTTTTCAGCTGATATTATGATAAAGTTATCTGAAAGATGAGTGTCAGATGTTTGGCAGGGGGCACAATTTCAGTTCTTGCCCTAGGCGCTATTTTCCCTAGATACGCATCTGCATTTGTGAAGATCCAATACCTATGGCGCATTTCAAAAATCTGAATGCTAGGATTGCACCAAAGGGATAGTTCTATAATGTGCCCGTCTTCTATTCTTCTTCTTCTGTTACTTCCATGTGTGTATCACAAGCACCATGGGAGCCAGCATGGTGTAGTGGCAAGAGTGCCGGACTAGGACCGGGGAGACCCGACTTCAAATCCCCATTCAGCCATGAAACTAGCTGGGTGACTCTGGGCCAGTCACTCTCTCTCAGCCTAACCTACTTCACAGGGTTGTTGTTGTGAGGAGAAAGCTAAGTATGTAGTACACCGCTCTGGGCTCCTTGGAGGAAGAGCGGGATATAAAATGTAAAAATAAATAAATAAATAGATAGGTAGATAGATAAATAAATTCTATTATGAATAAATAATACATGCTCTTTAATTTCTCAGCAGATCCCTTAACTGTCACTGGGATTTCATACTCTTACACTTTACAGAGCAAGCCATCTACTTGCCCATGGGAGGAATTTGCTGGGATCATACTATATCTGTCAAAAAGGAGTATTTCTATTCAGTAATATCCCCCTCTGTGTTTTAGTCACTTTTGAAAGCTACAGTCTTAGCGTCAAGTTCTGTTAAATGTTCAGTAGCAGGAAGATGGACCTCAATTGTGTATTTTTAGGGCTCGTATAAGTGAAGGCACATCTGAGTGTAGAATTTGAGCTCTTGGACTATACAGACATAACAGTTCTGTAATGCCCACCTCTTCCCTTCTTTTTTTATTTCTTCATTTAGCTCAACGAATCAGCCAAACAGCTTATTGAGATGGACAAGACCAATCTAGCTGCTGCATCTGGCAGTGATGTCCCTTTGCCAGCTGACACTAACCTGGCAGTAAACACAGCCCAGTGCTGTACATTGAACAGTGCCGGAGCAGTCAGTGCCATTCAGCGGCATATTGACGGCAAGAAGAATGCCAAGAAGCGCCACTCCTTCACTGCTCTCAGTATGACGCATAAGTCCTCCCAAGCCATGAATAACAGGCATTCCATGGAGATTAGTGCCCCTGTCCTCATCAGCTCAAGTGACCCCCGTGCTGCTGCCAGAATTGGAGATGTGACTCATCTCTCATCCAGCGCTCCAGTCCAGGTAAACTATGGATAAATTAACCGTAACTGTGAGGAAGAGGCAAGCCAGCTAAAATTAGTTCCATGTGCTTGGGCTATCACATCACAATTGCCTAAGCCAGATGTTGAGTTTTGACACATATTCCCCAGTGGTGATAACTTCTTAATCATCCATCAGATGAACCAAATAAGGGCAAAATGATGTTGGTGGGAGAACTGAATAGAAAAAGTATGGTAACCTGTTGGCCCTTAGACAAGGTACTGAAGGGTGTTTTTTTTTTTTTTTGCATCATGTTACATTGCAGGCAATGTGTCAGAATTCTGTAGTATATTTCTATTACTCTCTCTGGTGTACCCTTCTTTAGAGAGGATTATTATATAGTTTTAATATCAGCTCTGCTGAAATATTTGATGTAATTTCTCTCATAAGCCTTTATTCTCAATACATTAATAAATGTTGGCATGTTAGGAGGCTAATTACGAACACATGGTGCGAATTGTCCATGTGCTCATACATAAAATGCAAGAAGTATCCTGCTGGTTCAGACCCAAGACCTAGCTGGTCAACCATCCTGTTTTTTTTTACAATGGCCCACTAGATACCTCTGGGAAGTCCACAACCAGGAGATGAAGGCATACCCCCTCTCCTGCCATTGCTCTCCTGCAACTGGTACTGCAGACATACTGAGGCAATTCACATGAGCAGCAGAAACCGGGCTAAGGGAGCCCAGCCTGGTTTCTGCTGCTCATGTGCAGCAACGGAAGCTGTGCGGCTCTCGGCAGCAAGCCCACCTAAATGCCCTCCCCCTTAAACGAGGTTAACGGAGCAAGCGCTCAGTTAACCCAGTTTCTTTGGTCATGTGTCTGCCACACTCAAGGAAGGGGAAGACAGAAGGGCAGACCCCAGGAATGCACCGTGCACTCGTGTGGCACATTACTGGTGTTCCGGGGGATGGGGCACCACGCTGTGGCACTTCCCTTTACCCAACCCCTGGAGCTGCCTTACAAGCCATGGCCAGGCGCAAGAGCTCCCAAGCAAAGCCGCCACTCGTCTGGGCAGGCAATCCACCCACCCAGCAACGGGCTGATCGTCTGTGGGGAGAGCAGGTCAAACCCACTCTCCCTAGAAACCCCCTTACGGCTCTTCACACTAATCATGTGAAGAGCCTCACCATCTCTGAATTTTGAGGTAGCATATAGCCATCAAGACAAGTAGCCAGTAATTTCTCACCACACATACGTCTTAGGTTTTCCCATTAGTGGGCTTGATGACTCAATAGGCTGAGAGCTGTGGGTCTGGGGACAGTGTAGTGCAACAGGCAGAATGATTTCATGCCTATTTGTCTATATGATTTATCAGCTAAGAAGTTATTTCCAAACAAAAGACAAAATAGCTTTAATGAGATCCTTTAGAAGACATTTTGGAGCACTGATCAGCTGTTTTCTATTGGCTAAAGTTTGGCAATTGGCTATTTACCCAACACACATAGTCACTAGTATGGCCTATTTACTTATAGTACTATTAGCAGTGACTATGCTCTTGAATACCTTTAATGAGAATTTCAAAGTGTATGATAGAAGATAATGCTTTTGCTAAGCTCCATGCTAGCCATATATTAACTATATTTTCCCTAAAGTGTTTATCTGCCAGGAGGAACAGAATTCTTGAACCTTTACCTGCCTTTTCTTCAGCTGGGAGTATGCCCTGCCTTTTACACCTCACTGTTTTCAGAAAACAGATGGAAAATACAGAGCTTTTTATCGTGCAGTCATAACACAGTGGACTTGCATGTCCTATTTATCCATGTAACAGATTCAAAATTATGTGGCTGTGAATCCTGCTCTTGGAGATGCGCCCACAGTATGCAATCCAGTAAGTCCCTTCAGGCATACAAAATGGCTTGTCCGTGCCCAGATTGTCTTTAAACCTTTTACCCACAGTAAGAGCCTCTATGTGCTGTTTTCACAGCTCCCTTGAGTTTAAAACACAAGTAGTGAATGGTGTGGAAGAGCTGCTGTTAGAGGGAGAAAATAAAAATAAAGCCTCCCTGGGTAAGCAGAATTAAGTTTACACAAACAAATGCCCCTTGTTTTCTCCATGCATAAACTCAGGTACATGACTGTAGAGAAAATATACCCTTGACAGCGCCACTTGCAAAGGTGTTGTGGCAACCATTTAGTGATGGTGGTGACCTAGAAACAGCAGCTTTGATCATGACAGTGGCTGCAGCTGCTCTTATGTAAGCAGCTGGTTCACACTAAAGTTTTTCCATTGAATAGTATATCTGTATAAAATAAGCAGTGCTTGTTTGTGTGAAATGACTGTCATGAGAGTTCAGAGGAAGGCAGAAATTATAGGCTAAGATTTATTTATTGTGTTATAAGAAGAGACAAGTTCAACAAGAAGTACAGGCAGGAAGTAGGAAGGAACTCTGCCTACAATTAGGATCACTACTGGACATATTACATATTACAGCACATTTCCGCACATCTCCCCCACTTTCTTAAACCAACAACAATAAAACAGCACATCTAAACAATTGGCAAATCATAGGTCTATTACTCATCTTAAAACCTCAGGGGTTTCCGGATAATTCGATGAGAATGAGTAGTGCTGGTATCATTTTCATTTTTGGTGGCTGGCTCCAGCACAGTTTCTAAAGAAGAACTTGGGGTTGCAGGTTCTGTTTCCTCAGCAGAAGGTTGTTCATTCTTAGGTATGAAAAGAAGATATCTGCAATTTCTGTTTATTCCACTATCCGTCTGGACTGAATATGATCTGGGTGTGTCTCTCCTTCCTACATCTGTAGCAGGAGTCTGCCATGACTTTTCTCCATCATGCTTTATATATATTATATTGCCAGGCTTTAAGTGTGGTAGCAGTTATACTGAACATTACCTACTGTAACTGCCCATAGCAGTCTTTGGCCTTGTGATCTGAAGATGCAACTTTGTGCAGATCGGGCCACCCTGGAGCCAGATTTTTCTCTAGGGTTGGAACAGGTGTTCTGATTTGTCTGCCCATTAACAGCTCTGCAGAGCTATATCCAGTAGCTATCCATGTTGTGGCTCTCTAGCTGAGGAGAGCAAGATGTAGATCATCCTGGCACAAAATTTTCTTAGTCTGTTCTGCCGTCTCTGCTTCCCCATTTGCCTGAAGATAGTGAGGACTTGTAGTAACATGGTTAAAGTTAAATGGCGTGTAAAAGAGCTTGAATCCCACTGCCGTAAAGAATTCCACTACTATAAACTGGGATGCATTGTCTGTCATGAGCTCTTTTGGAATGCCAAAACGGGCAAAAGTTTTCTTCAGTTGTATAATGATGCTGTGGCATGTGATAGTAGACAAGGAAAGTATCTCAGTGTATCTAAACAAATAGTCTATGATGATCAAATAGTGTCAGCCTTGAAATTCACGCAGGTCTGTTGCAAGTTTCTTCCAAGGTCTAGTAGGTAAGGGTGCAGCCCCTTCAGGAGTTAAAAGGCTGGCACTGTGAAAGCAGCACCAGCCTTAGTTTAGCTCCCGAAGGGGCCACGCGGCCCCTTCAGTAGTTCAACTCCTGAACGGAGCCTCAAGGCTCTGTTTGGGAGCCAAACCACACACCCCGCGTCTGACGTCAGACACGGGGGCGTGGCTAGCCCCTGCATCTGATGTCAGATGCGGGGGGCAGGGTCAGTGTGGCTGCCGCCGCCGCACACAGGCCACCGGCGGTCAGGCTCCACCTCTAGTACTGTATTACTCGAATAGAACCCCACCTAGTCCATAACTGCTTGCATCAGCACTAACCGTTGTCGGCTTGTTGGCATAAACTGGAGCATTTGATATCATGTCCTTTATTTTTATAAAGGCGGCCTCTTGATCTGGCCCCCAACCCAACTCCAGGATGTATTGGATCGCAGTAGCAGGTTTAGAAGCTGTGTCTCTGTAGAGAGGTCCTGCAGGTATCGACTGAGATAATTCGCCATTCCTAAAAGGTGTCTCAATTTAGTGACATTTGTAGGTACTTTAACATTTCTAATGACTTTTACTTTCTTGGGGCACAGCTTCATACTCTGTTCTGTAATCACTTGTCCTAAGAAAACTATTTCAGTTTAGCGGAAAATGCATTTTTCTTTGTTTAGTTTAAGTCCAGACTCCTGGATCAAATTTAGGATGAGGGTTGGAGTTTTATCATGCTCTTCTAGTGATGTGCCATGTACTAAAATATCATCCATGAAAACAATGGCCCTTTTTATGTCTCTAAGGAGTTCTGTTACATTCCTCTGGAAGATCTCAGGAGCATTGGTGATCCCGAAGCGCAAGCACTGAAAACAGAATCTCCCCAAGGGTGATTTAAATGTTGTTAGTTTGGCACTCTGATCTGTCAGAGATATTTGCCAGAAGCCACTTGAAGCATCTAATTTGGAAAATACTTTCGCTACAATCACTTTTGGAAGTAGATCTTCCAGCGTAGGAAGTACATATTTTTCTCTTAACTACTGCTTCATTGAGCCTTTTCAGATCTACACAGATATGGATTTTTCTTTTTTCCTTTGTGACTGGGACCATTTGAGCACACCATGGTGTAGGCTCTGTGATTTCCCTAATTATGTCATGTACCTTCATCCTTTTTCAGTTCTATTTCTACTTTCTGGAGTAAGGGAATGGGAATCCTGTAGGGAGCGTGGACACTATATGGCTTAGCATCTGGTCTTAAGACAATGTCCACAATGTCTCCCTTGAGTAGGCCAACGTTACCAAACACTTCTTCCATTTCTCCCACTGCTTTCATCAGTTCCATTGTGGTAGCTTTTCCACAACTGAGATTATCCAGATCATGGCCTCTAATCACATACACAGAAAACTTGTATTGGTTGCCTTTATGACTGGTTTGTGTTATATAGTGTCCAATATGGTCCAGGGGACCTCCTGGGCTGCGTAGAACAGTCTCTGCTTTGTGTAGTGGAGGAGGATTCTGGAGGCTAGGATAGGTCTCCTCTGAGACTACTGAGACATCTGCCCCGATTCTGTTTTGAAAATTTACAGGCTTGCCATTAATCATTAAATCAATCCTCCATGCAGGTTCAGAGCCTTTGCAAAAAATGGAGCCTAAGAAAACTGATCCTCCACTTCTGTGTAACTTCTTGTACTATTTGTATACGATATGCTATTGCAAAATGCCCTATTTTTTAAAATTTCTTGCACTAAGCACCTCTAGTAGGACAAATTCCTTCAATGTTACGCATCCTCCCACATCTTGTTCATACAGACAGGGAGTGTATGCCTTTTTGCTGTAAATAAGGCTATTTCTTCCAAACTGGTTTCAGGTTTCCTCTGCTCCCTGATCTGTACTTTTATTAACTCTGGTTGCCTTGCCATTACAATGGCTTTGTGAGTTGCATTTGCTCCGATAATCCTTTATCTAGAATCCCAAGGACAAGCCTGTCTTTGAGATGTCTTATGTGCAATATCACAATACTCAGAGAGCTCTTAGAGAGCTCTTACAGACCTCTTAAGAAATGACTCAGTGAAGCTATTCTCACGAGCAGCAGAAACCAGGCTAAGGGAGCCCAGCCCAGTTTCTGCTGCTCATGTGCTGCAATGGTAGCCATGCGGCTCCCAGCAGCCAGCCCTCTTAAATCCCCCCACTCCTGATTAAATGAGGTTAGCGGAGCGCGTGCTCTGCTAACCCCTTTTTTGGTCGCGTGTCGCCACGGCATGGCTCTGCTCCATGGTGACTCATGTGTAGACCACCGACAGGGAGGCTACAAGAAGCCTCCCAGCATTGGGAGGCTCCCGAGAATGTCCCACACACTCACACAGGGCATTGTGGGACTTCCAGGGGCCACAAGGCCCCCAATCCCCACTGTCTCAACCAGCTCCATGACAGAGCCTGTAATTGTGTGGGCAGCTGATTCGGCTGCCCAGGGCAAGCTGCCTGCTCATGTGGTCAAGCCCGCTCTCCCCACAACCCTCCTTATGGTGCTTCACACTGCTTGTGTGAAGCGCCTCCATGTTTTCTCCAGGCTGTTGTGTCCTTTGAGAAAAGCAAGCCCTCTCATAGAGCACATTCTGTTTTGGAATGAAATGGGCATCAGATTTAGCCAAAAGTCTCATAGTCATTCTTATTACCCTCTTCAGCAAAGGTAAAGGATTTATAGTTGTTTTCTTCTTTTTCAATGGTATAGAGAAGGAAACTTACTTGTACAATGCCTTCTTCTTAGTAGACCCTTGTAGTTAGTCTGAAGCAGGCAAATATTACTTTCCATTCTGACCAGGCAGTAGGTTTGCCAAAGCTGAGGGCTTCTGGTGCAGGAAAGTGAGCCATTTCAAAGTCTGTGGATTCAAACTCAGACTTCTGATACCATGTCATGAGAGTTCAGAGGAAGGCAGCCATTATAGGCTATGACTTCTGTACAGGAAGAGACAAGTTCAACAAGAAGTACAGGCAGGAAGAAGGAAGGGACGCTGCCTCCAATAAAGATCACTACTAGTAAATGCTAGTGCATTTACTAACGATATTTTAGTTACGTTTAAATGTTAGTACATTTACTAACTAAACTTACTGGCTGAAGCTATTACAGCACATTTCTACACACTGACTTTAGGTTTCAAGCACTTCTCTGGATTTCTAAAGTGACATGCTGCAGAGTGTTTTTCCTTGCCCTCCTGCAAAACCAGAAACATAGGCTCCATACATAAATAACCATGCTGCAAGGGATAGGGTCATAGCTCACTGATAGAACATCTGCTTTAGATATAGAAGGTCCCAAGCATAGGCGTAACTATGGGGGGCAGGGGGGCACGTGCCCCGGGCGCCACTTGGCAGGGGGCGCCAAAAAGTGCCCCCGCCGATTTGCCGGAAAATTTTTTTTTATTATTTTTTGTTTATTTTTTATTTTTGCAGAGCAGTCCCCCTCCCCTGGTCCTGGCGCGCCCCCCCCCCATTGGCATTGCTCATCCAGCACTGGGCACCGTGGCATCTTCATAGTCCAAGTCTCTGTCTCTCACTCCCCGGCGCGCCCCGCCGCCCCGCCACCAGTCGCACATGCGTCGAGAGGAAGACACGCACCAGAGCAAACTTCCTGAACAACTCCCTCTTCTGAACAACTTCCTGAACGCCCGAACCAGTTCCCCTTTTTGCTCATTCAAGTCCTTCCTCCCCTATAATCTAACCACGTTTTAACTGAAAAGGTTCAGGGAGGGGGAGATGGGGGGATGTGGAACCTTGGGTTCCACATCCCCCCATCTCTCCCTTCCTGGACTTTTTCACTATGTAATGCAAGCTAATTTAATTATATGTCATCATCAAAATGGATTAGCTGTTTCAGCCCATCAGGAAAGTCTAAACCTCCACCGATTTAATTAACCAGACTGAAAATCAGATGAACAGAGAATGTTTTAATGAAAGGTGGTATATAAATTTAACAATAAGTAAAACTATCATTAGGAGCAATTAGCGATTACTTAAACATTGGTGCTGCCAAGCAATTTGTAAATAAAACTAGAAGCCCTTTGAAAATAAGCTGGAATTAATTGTAGGTTGGGCAGGGGGTGAAAGTATATACTTCTAAACATTTATTGTTAAATTTATATACCACCTTTCATTAAAAACAACCCCAAAGTGGTTTGGTTTTAATCATGGATTTTAATTTTAATTGCTCTTTTTGTCAATGTGACGAAGATTAGTTAAATCTGAGTGGTCTTAGGCAACCAATGTTGCAACTGAAATGCCACTTCATTTTTTATTGTCATAAATACTCTCCAACCAATTTAAATAGCAAATGTGTATATTATCGCTTTATTCAATTGCAGGGAATCTCAAAAAAGCAGGATTTGCAACTAAGGCAGTGCATATCTTCTCTAAAATGGCCCTTTTATAGTTTTTCTAACTTTGAAATTGTAACATAAAACAAAGCATAAATGCATAAATGCTTCCCCCTCCATTTGAAACCTTTTCTGGTGTAAATAGCACGCGGTTTTGGAAAAGGGGAGTCTTTTTTTAACAGTGGGAGAATAAGGAGTCTTTAGCACTATCACCCTAGTCCCACGAATTACTTTGGAGTCCTTGGTTTTAATTTTGTTAAAATACAGTCACTCACAAGGGAAAGTCAGGAACAGAACCAGGGCGTGAGGGAGGGGCATCATAATCATAATAATCATCATTGCATCATAATTCTGATGTTTGAGATACAAGCCAACTTCACAGGGTTGTTGTGAGGAAAAACCTAAGTATGTAGTGCATTTTGAAATTTTTGGTAATTTTTGTAATTTTTAAAAGTTTTAAAATAAAAGTTTTCTGAAACATGTGTGTCAGTCAGATGTATGCTGGGGGGGCGGCGGGGGGGGTGCAATTTCAGTGCTTGCCCCAGGCGCCGTTTTCCCTAGTTATGCCTCTGGTCCCAAGATCAATCTCTTGCATCTCCAGGTAGGCTAGGCAAAGACTCCTGCTTGAAACTTTGAAGAGTCACTACCAGGCAGTTTTGTTAGACTAGTACTGCACAACTTTGGGTCCACAGCTGGTTTTGGACTACAACTCCCATCATCCTCAGTTATGGGGCCAGTATTCAGGGATGATGGGAGCTGTAATCCACCATCTGCAGGAGGGCTACAGTTCTGCAGCCATAGTATAGCAATAGCAATAGCAATAGCACTTACATTTATATACCGCTCTATAGCCGGAGCTCTCTAAGCGGTTTACAATGATTTAGCATATTGCCCCCAACATTCTGGGTACTCATTTTACCGACCTCGGAAGGATGGAAGGCTGAGTCAACCTTGAGCCCCTGGTCAGGATCGAACTTGTAACCTTCTGGTTACAGGGCAGCAGTTTTACCACTGCGCCACCAGGGGCTCTTTATAGGCCAAGGATTTTCAATGTTGGGCCTCCAGATGTTATTGGACTTCAACTCCCATAATCCCCAACAGAAGGCCACTGGAGCTGGGGATTATGGGAGTTGAAGTCCAATAACATCTGGGGACCCACACGTTGAGAAACCCTGGTATAGGCAATACTGAAGTCGCTGAACCAGAGGTCTCACTCAGTATATGGCAGCTTCCTAGTGGTACTTATGTGAATACTGGAGCTATGTCAGCAGAACTGTCTGACTGGATCAAAAGGACCCAGCTGTCTCCCACAATAATGTGGAATCTTGACATGGGAAAAGCATTCCACATGTGCCAGAGATATATGTGAATTGGGTGTTACTTGGGGAAAGTACTCCACCTGTGCTAGAGGTATATATGAATTGGGTCTTACTTGATATGGGTGTTGGTGGGTAGCATACATCCATAAGGTGCAGTGGTAAAAGGCTGGATAACCTGAATTATTTCTGGATAGGTTTGTTGGTGGTTGAATTTCCCAAGAATGATTAACTAAAAAAAAACCTCACATCAAAACATAGGATTTCCTCCTTCTTTTAAAATGGTTATAGGTTTCTGTATTCCTTGACTAATTAGGATCCAAGTACTGTACAGAAAACCATTTCATGGTGCTTTTTAAAATAGATGAATCTATACCTCTCATGCGATATGATGTATCTCTTATCCTTAGGTTCCCTTTTGAAATAGCGAGGCTAACCTATTTATCTTTAATGAAGTATTTTCTGAATCTATAAAAGAAAGTAGAGTAGTTTTGCCTATGCTAGTATACACGAAGTTGTAACATGTTACATCTATACAAAATCCCAAGGATTTATGTTTATTGATTTAGAGATGGCACATTTGGCTACTTTAAAAATCATTTCAATAGATAGTGTTCTGTAAATTTTATTTTTATTTTTAAAATATTATTAGCCATTTTGTAAATGTATCAGACCTTTAATGTTACTTGCTTCCCAGTCCAAAGAATGTTATTCATTAATATTGTCTTCAGTGAGTGACCACCAAGTCAGTATATTCAAGACTGCAGGTTTAGACTTCTTTTTCACATACACTTATCCTTGTAAGATATTCACCTGATAAGAAATACTCTTACAAAATATGTTTAGCATTGCAAAGAAGTCACCACTATATAGTATAGAAGTTTAAACAAAAATTACATTTAGAGATACCACTTTGCTAACTATTGATGACTGAGAGGTTTGCTTTGTCATTTTTGATATGTGATATAATCCCTGCTATTTAATTAGAATTGTATAGATCTTTTGTGCTGCTTTGAATGCCTTTGAAAATTTGTGGTGGTCTTAAAAACCTTTTCATTGTCTGAGAAGCTTGAAAGTAAAAAAAACCATGAGATTCCAATCACAATGTACAGAAAAATGATAGGACACAGACTGAGCTTCTAGTAGAGTTCTGCAGCAGCTAGGAAGCAAATGTATTGTTGTTTAGGGGACTGGGTTGTGAAAACAACTATTGTCTTGATCACCATTGTGTTCCCTTTCAAGAGAATTTGCATCCAGCATATTTGACGCCTGCATGTTGAGTACAACCCATTAAACATAAAAAACTGCCTTCTAAATTGTGTCTGTCTGTCACACAGAGTGTTCTAACAGGCTAGTTAAATTGATTTGTACTGAGAATGTAGTACAGCTGCAGGCCAATGATAAAACTGAGCCTGAGTGAGGTTAGCTCTTAGGTTAGTGGAGGAGTTGTCCTCAAGTGAGCAGCCCTGTATATCTGAGTAGGTCCCCCTTGGCTCACTAATCTCAGCTAGGCCTCAGATGGCTCATCTTCTCTCCATTTGCAACCCTTATGAATTATTCTTCCTTGCTATTTGGAAAGGTCAGAGGTCAGCCTGCTGCAAATCCCAAGGTTTTTCTGACCAAAGATGGATCTCGTAAATAATGAAGTATGCTGCCTGAACCCCACTATATAATCTGAGCAGGGAAGGAAAGAGAAAACAGCATTGCATCAGTGCATTCAAAATAAATTCTAATCTTGAAGAGGAAGTCAGTTTGTTCACGATAAGAGCAACCCACATAGTTCTCAACTGCAAAGCACACATTTGGAAAAGAACAACAAACAACTAGAGTCATCTGCTCCAAGTTGTGACAGCAACACGAAACAAATAGAGCCCTCCTAAACAATTCTCCAATATAGAAGGAGTTGGGGCAGTGGCAGCTGAGTCCTAGCAAGGGGAAGGATTTTAACACTGCAAACTATATCATTGCAATGGGAGACTGGAGAAAAGAATCATACAGATTATGTTTAGAACAGAAAGGCGCCAAAGGCAAAGCTTTAGCTTTATGTCCGTGCATAGGCAACTGGAAGAGAAACCATTCAAATCCCTTCTGGTTTAGCACTTGAACTGAGCCTGTTTATTCTGCACACGAACCATTCTCTGTTTGACTCCAAAGAAATGTTGCTTTTATGGATAATGATAACCACGCTTACGCATATCATATGAGCTCATGAATTTAACATTCTTTTGCATCACATTAGGCCCACTCCCTAACCCATTTGAGCTGATTTAGCAACCTCTAGGCAAAACAGCTTGAACATCATAAGTACATTTTTTGGAAAATCAGGATAGATTCACATATACTTGTAGCATGCCAAAAGCTGTGTTACTGATTTTTCCCCTAGGCATGTTACCCTTTTCCGTGCATGTTGTGCAAGTGTAATTGGGTAATTGTTTCTAGCCATTCCTATTAATACATGTAGCGACACCATGTCACTGAAGAACATTTGCACAACTGCTTTTTGCTCTATAAATCCACTGGGAATTGCTGCCTGTCACATCTGCCTCTATGTGCCTGGGGGCAGGGGGACACCTAAGGGGGTTTTTGGCATCTAGATTATGCCAACTAAGTGGAACTTTAGTTCCATTTACAATAATTAGATTTAATTCCAAGTAATTTTTTTTTTAGGAATTAGACTGCCAGACATCTTAAATCCAATTACTTTTCTTATCTGGATTATGAATTGGGCTGTTAATATTTATTTATTGATCTGTCTATTTATTTATTTTTACATTTTATATCCCTCTCTTCCTCCAAGGAGCCCAGAGCAGTGTACTACATACTGAAGTTTCTCCTCACAACAACCCTGTGAAGTAGTTTAGGCTGAGAGAGAGGTGACTGGCCCAGAGTCACCCAGCTAGTTTCATGGCTGAATGGGGATTTGAACTCTGGTCTCCCCGGTCCTAGTCCAGCACTCTAACCACTACACCACGCTGGCTATGAATTTGCTCTGTGCTTAGGGCCCAGTCCACAAAGGATGTAAAAATGAACAGGCTTGAAGTTCCACCTGGCCAGTCTTTGAAGCCCCTGAAGCATCGATCCTTAGGAGCTGCTGCTGCTGCTGCCCACCATTGCCGGGTAAGCCTCCTCATTGATCCCTTACTGGGAGGCAGGTTTACTGGGTGATGGTGGGTGGCAGCAGAGGACCATCCTCTTTCATCAGCAGCGCTGTTTTAGATTCCCCATATTCCACCTCCTGACTATACCCGCCATTGCCAAGTAAGCT
This sequence comes from Hemicordylus capensis, assembly GCF_027244095.1. Classification (NCBI taxonomy): domain Eukaryota; kingdom Metazoa; phylum Chordata; class Lepidosauria; order Squamata; family Cordylidae; genus Hemicordylus; species Hemicordylus capensis. Next base: position 139,286,180 of record NC_069659.1, read on the forward strand.
TGCCTGCATTGGGGAGCTTGCCCAGGCAGTAATGGAGCAGTAGATGCTTGTCCTTCAGCACCTCTTCAGTACCACAGCCCAGCCCCTGGAGCTGGGAAAGCCAACTAGGTAATGGTTGGATGTTCCTCCTTCAGCATTGCAGCCAGTGCAATTAGCTTTCCCAGGTGCCATCGGGGAGTGCTATGGAAGGTGGGCTCAACATGCCTTGAGGGGCCTGGTGCATGACTTTGCCCCAGCCTCACAACTAGTACTGACCTTGTCCAAACTGCCCACGGGTACACAGGTATGCATTTACATAAAGAATTTGGTGTGTTGTCCAAGACACCCAAGTACACAGCTTCATCTTTCATGCTTTCCACTAACGGAGCCACACATGTTTCAGCTGCCACAATAACAAGATTTGCTTCTGGTAGCTTTGGCTACGACTGCTACTATGAAGAATATTTATATACTGCTCTCGCCTAATGGCGCACGGGGAAGCAACTTGCCTAAGGAGCAAGAGGCTGTTAGTTTTGAATCCCTGCTGGTATGTTTCCCAGACTATGGGAAACACCTATATTGGGCAGCAGCAATATAGGAAAGTGCTGAAAGGCATCATCTCATACTGCACGGGAGGAGGCAATGGTAAACCCCTTCTGTATTCTACCAAAGACAATCACATGGCTCTTTGGTTGCCAAGAGTGGACTCCAACTTGACTGCACAATCCTTCCTTTCCTTCAACCAAAGTTCTCAAAGTAGTTTACATAGAAAAATAAATCCATAAATAAGATGGCTGCTTGCCCCAAAGGGCTCACAGTCTAAAAAGAAACACAAGGTAGACACCAGCAACAGCCACTGGAGCGATGCCATGCTGGGGTTGGATAGGCCGTATCCATCTTATCATATCTACCAGTATATCTATCGGCTGGTGTGGTGGTGAGTGGATTAGCTTTAAGGAGCAGGGAGAGGTGCCCACCGGCGCTGTCTGAAAAACCGGTTCTGAGGGACTGCTGCATAGCTCCTTGAAGCCCCATCCAGTGGTGTACCGAAAGTTGCCGGTGCGCATGCTGAATGGGGCTGCAAGGAGGCACACAGCTGCCCCACGGCACCAGTTTTGCAGACAGTGTCGGTGGGAAAAACGTGGTGGAGGGGATGGGCACCCTCCCTGCTCCTTAAAGGTAACCCCTCCCCCTACCAATGAACTGGCCAAACACTCGACCTTCGAACCGGTTCGTACACATCCCTAGTATCCATGGATCACTCATGTCACAAATATGTTCTCCTTGTGAAGGTATCCTCAGGAACTATTGGCATGTGTTGCATGGATAAGCTTTTCAAATCTCTAATCTAGCACTAGGAATCTTGCTTCTGGTGGCCAAAACACTTAACATGAAGCAGAAATGAATACTGAGTCATGCAGACTCTAAGGCTGCAATCTTATCCTTGTCAGTCAGGTTTCAGGCCACGGCATAGCACAGAAACAGCACTGGTCGCTCTGGTTGATGACTTGTATCATGACCTTAATGAAGGGTAGCACCCCTCTCTTGTTCCTTTTAGTTCTCTCAGCAGCTTTTGATACCATCAACAGTTGAATCCTTCTGGAGTGCCTGCACAGATTGGGTATTGGGGGCACTGTTTTGCAGTGGTTCCGTTTCTTCCTTAGTGGACGCTTTCAGTCAGTGTGTGTTGGTAGAGAGTGCTCTGCCCTGTGGCCACTCCTTTGTGGGGTGCCTCGGGGATCAGTTCTCGCACCCATTCTTTTTAACATCTACATGAAACCACTGAGGCAGGTCATCCGTCAGTTTGGGGTGAGATTCTGAGTCTCCCCTTGGACGCAGTTGCGCTGCCCCTGAAAGAGGTGGTCCGCAACCTGGGGGTCCTCTTGGACTCACGGCTCCTGCTTGAGCAGCAGGTGGAGGCCGTGGCCAGAGGTGCCTTTGCCCAGCTTCAGCTGGTCCACCAGTTGTGGCCTATCTTGACTGGCAGGCCCTGGCAATGGTAACTCATGCCCTCGCCATCTCTCGTCTGGATTACTGTGATGCGCTCTACTTGGGGTTGCCTTTGAAGATGACCCAGAAACTTCAGTTTTTCCAGAATGCGGCAGCCCGCCTGCTTATGGGCGCTAGGAACTATGATCATGTGCCACCTCTCTTGCGGTCGCTGCACAGGTTACCTGTTTGTTTCTGGATTCAATTCAAAGTGCCGGTTCTCACCTTTAAAACCCCTCAGGGCTTAGCACCTGTTTACCTTCAGGACCGCCTCTCCTGGCCAGTCCTGTCCCGTCCTGTGAGATCTTCTCAGGTTGCCCTTCTTTCGGTCCCTGGTCTCGGAGAGGTCCATAGTACTAGGGCCCATGGAAGGGCTTTCTCTGTTGCTGCCCCTTCACTTTGGAATTCTCTTCCCCCCCAGATTCGGTCTGTCTCCTCCCTTTCAGCCTTATTGTAGACATTTATTTTCCACCAGGCGTTTGCCCATTTAGTTACTGATTGATTGATTGATTTAAAATCTCAGATGCTGTTCTTGTTTGTACACTGCCCTGAGTCTGTGGATTGGGTGGTATGTTAAATTTCTTAATAAATAAAAATAAATAAATGTTCACCTGTGAATAAGTCCCATTGAACACAACAGGATTTACTTCAAAATAAACATTAAATTAAATTAAATCAGAGATCACTATTCAGACTGTGAGGGCCATGGGAATTGCCCACATAAGGAAACCTCTGCTAGTGCTTTCAATTGTTGAAGCCGCAGCTTTTTGGACTCCTGACTTGGCACTGTAGCACAGAGAGGTAGGAAGTGATTGGAGGAAATGTTATGGAACCTTATAACAGAAAGGCCAGCACTTTTGGTAATGCTTGTAACTATGCAGAGTAGCTGTTTTTCCAAAATCAAAGTGTCAACTTGCTGAAGCTGAGCCATCTATTGTAGGTGAGCAATAGAAATTTCCTATTCACTTTGCTAAATCTGCCTTTTTAAACTGCAGTTTACTGCAAGCCTATGTCAAATGAATTTTGTGGGGCTTCCTACTGAGTAAAAATTCATAGGAACAGGCTAAGTGACTTGCTTATCTCACATAAGACTCAAAAGATAGTAATGCCCATTAGGGGATATCCTGGTTAGGATAAGCATAAGCTATTCATCATGCAAATGGAAACTGAAAAACCCATTCACATGAATTCTGCAGTCCAGATCTTCCCCGCTGTACTATTTCATGGAGCAGATGTTCCTGGGTATTTCTAAGCCATCAGTATGTCCCTGTCCAGCTATAATAGAAAAAAACTGATTGAAAAAACATTCTCCAGCCACCCATGCTGCCTGTAGTAGGGAAAGCTGGAAGTACCACAGATGGTTCAGTAATTTATAGGCTAGATAAACCTATAGCCAGAGATTGATGTTTATCACCTTCTGCAATAGACAAATAGTTGTATGTGCCCATCTGCAGCTGTAATTATGTTTATCTGTGTATATAAGGGTGTTATATATATATATCACTATTAAAAGTCTTATTCCAGAGCTACTGGGTGTTTTACCTCCCACTTCAGTAATTAAGATTTGATGAGACCACTTGATCTTTCTTGACTGTAGCTCTTTCTTGCCAATACTTGGTAGCACAACTATGAATTAAGTGCTTTCACATTATTTCGAAGAACATTAAGACCTGGAGTGATTGCATGACCCATTGTTTTATGGAGTCAGTGAATTTGACAGAAATGAGGAGCATAAATCTCAAGGACCATTAGCTGGTTTTCTAGCTCAGATATTTCCAGGAGTTGGCATATTAATCACTATGCATGAAATATCTGAGTGTGTGTGTGTCTTACTTCTTAGATAGGACCACATACACCACACACACACCACACACACACACACGCACACACACACATACACACACACCTTCTTGGAGAAGACTAAACATTTTTGTAGAAAATAAAATATATCAGTGCATTTCCCTTTCATTAATGAATGTAGCCAGAATTAGGGTTGTGCGTTTTGTTTTGTTTTCTGTTTTGTTTTTGGCCCGAATCTGAAACACCCCCATTTTGTTCTTTGTTCGAAATCAGCCAATCCGAAACACCCCAATTTTGTTCTTCGTTCGAAATTGCTAAATCTGAATCTGAAATGTTTTGGATTTTAAAAAATGGCCCCGGGGAAAAACTAGTGGGTGGGGGTGGTAGTGTCCAATGGGTGGAAACTACCACCCAAATTTCAGAGGAATTGGGCAAAGGGCTGATTTTTGGTGAATTTTTGAAGTATAGGATTTTTCCCATAGGGAAGAATGGAGGTTTCAGCAAAAGTATAGCTTCATGTTGGGGGGAAAGGGGTGGCCCAGAGCAGAGTAGGGTGGGTGGTAGTGCCCAGTGGGGGCAAGGAAGCTGCCAGAATTATTCCAAAGGAATTGGGCAGAGGGCTGATTTTTAAAGATGTAATGGAGTTTGTGCATCTGTAAAGTTCTTCCCCATAGGGAATGATGGACCTCCAAAATTCCTGCCCCATAACTGCACTTGGGGGGCACCAGGTTGACCCAGAATGAGTGGTGGTGTAGAGCACATAGGGTGCCAACCACCCTCATGGGTTGCTAACCCATGGGGTACTGGGTTCTGTTGTTTGAGATGTTTTGAGTGTAGATTCAGATTCTCTGTTAGCATATGAGAGTGGATTCATGGTTTGTCATTGAAAATCTCATATTCATATGCTACAGAGAATCTACACTCAGAACACCTCAAAAACAACAGATCCAGCATGGGGGTGGTTGGCACCCTATGAGCACTACACCACCACTCGCTCCAGGCCACCCCAGTGCCCCCCAGGTGGAGTTATGGGTCTGCTGAAACCTCCATTATTCCTTGGGGGGGGGACCTTAAAGAAGCGTAAACTTCAACAATTCCTAAGAAATCAGCCCTTTGCCCTATTCCTTTGGAATCTGGGTTGTGGCAGGCACCCCTTGGGGCACTGCCACCCAACCCACTGTTTTTCCCCTCAGCCCCCTTTTTGCCCCGAATCTGCCCCAAAGACATGCCAACTTCAGAAATTCTTTTTAAAAAATTAAAGAATGACCCTTTGGAATCTGGGTGGCAGCAGGCACCCATGGGGGGCATTACCACCTGAACTACTCTTCTGCCCCAAATCCCCCTTTCTGCCCCAAATCCACCCCAAATAACATCAACATCACACATTAACAACAGCAGAGCTTTGGAAAAAATCAGGCCGGTTTCCAAAGGTCATGCACATCCACATCCCCCCCACCCAAAATGCAATTGATCTACACACAACAGTGTGAAACAACAACAATGAAATGCACACTGTCCCACTGGCCAATGAGGGTAAATGCACACTGCCCCACTAGCCAATGAGGGTAAAATTTACCCTTAAATTTGCTTAAAAGGAATAAGGAGGCAATTGCCAGCAGATCAGCCCCATGCTTTCGCTGGCCAATCTGCAGGCTGGAAGGGCTGGAAATTCAAACAGATGTCAAAACTCAAAATGGAGACTGAGGGAGAAAGACTTTTTGTGATTGCAAAATGGAGTTTCCAAAACAGCCGAAAACAACAAAATGTTTTGTATCCGAAACAGGGACGTTTTGGCTACAAAATTTTCTGTTTTGAGCATTGGGTGTTTTGCTTTGGCTACAAAACAGCCGAAATGGCCTGCTTTGTGCACAAAACGTTTTGTATCCGAAACAAAACGCACATCCTTAGCCAGAATTACCTCATGGTGAGATTTGGATATATGTGTTTTAAAGTTGGGATAAGCAATACTGAGTTGTTGGTTTTGTTAAAGATAACGCTTATCTAATAAAAACAGCAATTTCCCCCTCCAACTTGCAGCGAAATTGGATTCTCTTGGTATTTTTACGACTGTCCTCCTGGCTCCCAGGCTTTAACAAAGTCTTCCATAACCCTCAAACAGACTAAAAAACATTTGGGATTTGCTTTTTAGAAATCCCCACCTATAATGAAAAAGTGGGGGGTGGGACGGGACAGAATGTAGACTGAAAATGCATGCTGTTGCTACAGTTTAATATTTATTGTTTGTTTATTTGTGGAATTGATTTATTTTTAGATATTTTAACATATTCCACTTTTCTTAAATTAAAAACAGTTCAAACCAGTCACTACTTATAATTGTAAAATGGGATGTCCTAAGACCCTAAGCAAGGACAGAGCAATGCTGGAGAGAGCATAAAAATATCAGGGGACGATGTCAAAACAAGCACCACCCACCCCTCAGCAGACTCCTGATGTCCTGCCCATGCACATGTGAACTTCTCATGTCAATGGAGAATATCACCAGCAGTAGTGATCTTCCTGGGAGGACCTTCCTGAAGAGGACAGAAATTCCTGAAGAGGAACTGTGTTGGCTGATCAGGAAACAAGCTTAACTTGTTTCTTGATCAGCCAACACTAGCAGCCGCTGGGCAGGACAACTCTGGAGAAACCAGCTTCAGCCTGAGAGTTATTGCATCCTCCAATGTGCCCGTTCTTCGGTTCTGCTCCCTACCATGATAAATTTAAGCACCACCAATCACTTTGAGGACAAAGGAGACCAAGTGTTACCAGCCACACTCACTATCATGGGTGGGTGGGTGGGGTGGGTTCCAAAGGGGAAACAGTGCAGGGGAAAGTGCTAAACTCTCTTTTCCCCACTCCTATGGTTTTCATTTGGACCAGGGCCTCGCCACCATTGTGGTCTTTTGAAAAGAAAGCGCTATGACCACTCTTAAGCATGATATTCAGAAGCACTATTAATGTTACCTGTGGTTATCGCAAAGAAGGTCAAGGAGGGAGGAAGATTATCTCAGGGAGGATTTGGGGGATGGAATAAGGAGAGCTCAAATGGGAGTTGAATGAGTGAGTAGAAAAGTGAGCTAAGGGCACGGGAAGGATTGGGGGAAAGGTTGGGTGAGGAGAGAGAAGAAGATGTGAATGGGGAACAGTGGGGCAACAAATGGTAGACTGAGGTAAAAGGGAGGGAAGGATAAAGGATCCCCTCCCCCTTCCTCCTGCTCACAATTGCTTGCAGGTTCTTACTTGTAGTAACATATTTACAAACACAGCTAAGACATGGCAGTTGGAATTAGCTGCTTTCTACCTTATTTTGTGTTTGACTGTTGTTGCAGGTGTATGTATGTAGAGAGGGTCATATTCCCTTCAAATAGCCCTGTTAAACATGTAATGTAATGTCTGGCCAAACTCCCAAGTAAGAGGGATCCATTCTGTTATTTTGCTAGATGGTGGAATTTCTGCTCTAGAAATTGATCCTTTGCTAACAAACAACAGATGACCTGCTGACAAGCAAGAAATCTGTCAACATCATTCTGATAACAGATCAATGCAATGTAATTTTCTATAGATTATGGGCCTGTAAATCACAATTCCCCATTGTGAACAACGTGCTTCCCTGTTTATTGGTGATAATACTAAGAATGCTGCTTAAAGCAACTAAATATGTGTACTTTGAATGTATGTACTTAGTGCATAACAAAGCCAAACTCCAAGGAAGCGAATTTGTACCACGTTTGTTTTTTGGACAAGGTATTTGGTTTTAACCATCCATATGCAGTGTTTGGGAATAAGAAAAATTAATTATAGAGTATTTCTAATATGCAGCAGAGAGTCTTGGATCTAAAGATATATGCCCACAGTCTAACCATTCTCAGCCATGAAGTACATTGTATGGTCTTGGGAAAATAATTGTCCCTTAGCTGAATTCACAGGGTCTTCATGAGACAAAACTATCCTGCAGATTATATTGTAACTCACCTTGGACACTTGGGATCAGGTGGGAAAGGAATGTAAATAAATAATAAACACAACAGGTAACAATTACTACCAGGAAATTAGGCACACTGTAATTGTAAACCTATGCTACACAAATGTTCCCATTTTTTCCTATGAAATGCAACTTTGCATGGGCAGTGGAATCCTATTGGATATGTTACAGTTTCCCTTCACATAGATCCAATTCAGACACTTACCCAGGCAGCAACAGCCCTTGCATGCTGAAGGAGTGTGCTCTTCCTCTCCGCTTAAACTGTAAGATACAGGAGCACCACCTGAAGATCCATACACATAAACACCTGATTTGTGCCATTTTGTGCCTTTCTCTTTTTTTCTGTATGAGAGAAGTATTGGGCAGTCATGCATGGACCTCCACATGGAGCACCCATGTCACAAACTGAGGTCGTTCTCATGATCTCGCTGGAGAGGGAAGGCGTGGAGACAGGCTCCTGCATGCCTCCACACACATGATGTCCCAGCATACCTTATCTCCACCGCCTGCCCGACACATGATCAGCGCCATGGCAAGCAGCAGAGCTGAGAGCCGGAGGAGGAAGTCCTCCAGCATCCCACAATGCACTGTACCAGGAGTGTGGTGCATCAGGGGATTCTCTGACTGCCAGACACTCTTGCCACCTGGCTTTGCAAGCAGCCTGAGCATGCACATGACCAGAAATTGAGGTAGAAGGGCACGCTTGCACCCTTCTACCTCAATAATAGCCTGGGTAAAATACTTGGGTTACCTGGTATGGCAGCATCGGGATTGGGTTTGATCCTGGCGCTGCACATGGGCAGCCCTACCCAAATAGGGCTGTGCGAGCCTGGGTAGAGCTGCTTATGTGCATTTCCTCATTATGTTATGGGTATGTGGAAGAGAGTGCCTGCCCATCTCCACATGAAGGCTGTCACTGCTCAGGTAGTTAAGTGTCTGAACTGGATAACTGAAGAGAATGGAACACACACTCATCTCAGTTCCCAGAGTACAGGTGGCTGGGGTTCTGTTCTCGCCTGTAACCGCAAATACGGAAACTGTGAATCTAGGGAATTCTATGGGAATCTAGGGGTTAGGTTCCTATACACACAAATGCCAAAAAAGTGGGAGGGGGAAAAAAATAAGAGTAGAAATGAACAGTACCTTGCTCTCCAGAGCTCCAGAAATACCCTAGGAAAACTGCAAACTGGCTTAATTTTTGGAGAATATTCACCCCCAAAAGAGTTTTTTAAACAGAAGGAACCTCAAATGACTCAATGTTTTAAAATGGTGGCCGGAAATGTCACTGGAAGTCGTTTCCGGCCACTCAGCAACCACGAATAGGCAAAAATAACCCTATTTTTGCCTCACGGATAATGAAACCAGGCCTCTAAGGCCCATCTATGGATACGCAAAACAGGCCTTCTCTGTTGCTGCCCCAAGGCTTTGGAATGCTCTGCCTAGTGAAATAAGAGCCTCCTCATCTCTGACAATTTTTAAAAAATCTTTAAAGATGCATCTTTTCACCCAGGCTTTTAACTGATATTGTTTTGATTGTTTTTAATGTTGTTTTAGAATATTGTTTTAAAAAAATTTAAATTGTTGTGTGTTAATTTTTTTTTGTTTTTAACTAATTTTTTAATGTTTTATCTTGTAAACCGCCCAGAGACATAAGTTTTGGGCAGTATAAATATGTAAAAAAAAAATTAAAAACCTGCAGTTGCCGTGACCGCAGGTAACGAGAGCCACCTGTACTCTTCTTAATGATCAGGCCGCCTAATGTACAGTGGATTGAGGTACAATGTGTTTCTCCCTCCTGATTCTTCTCTGCTGCTAAAACCTCTGCTCCTCTGTAATATCCCAATACCTGTCCTTTTCAGAAGGGCAATGAACACACAACCAGACACACAGCTCAGCCTCAGAGAGAGCTGATTCTTCATCATTACCTTTGTACCACATCCTGGTGCTGGCATCAGCTAAGTAAATGACTGGTAGAAGTTTTAAAATTAAAAGACGGTGAGGTGAAAATAAGAATTAAAACTTTGTCACACTTCACAGCTTATAAAAAGTGCCTCATGGATCTGAAAAATCCCACAAGACCATAAAGAGGTGGAGAATTTAGAAATATATTTCATCCCCTTAATAACTGAATAAATGGATCCATCACTTTAGAATGGATATAGAACCTACAATTGAGCCAAATGTGTTTCAAACTGTGTTCAAATCTAGAAGCACTAGTGCTTCTGAACTGAGAAGTGCTCTAAATTTGTTCCTTTGAAAAGTATACTTGTTTGTTAATATTACCATTATTAAAGCCTGAAACATTTATTCTCTCTGTAAATCAGAAGTTTGAAATAATTTCATTTTCCAAAATAACTTAAAATGATGATGATAAGAAGTTTCTTATTGAATTAATTTTTACAAACAACAACTCCTAGCTGCCATTCTTGGAAAGTCAAACTGGATTGTGGAAGAGAAGCTGTGCTTCTTATCTTCAGAAGATCTGTATATGTGTTTGAAATGCACACAAGGGAGAAGGGGAGTCAACTTGTAGGGGAGTGAGCGAGAACATTCCTCTGTCTCTGTCCTGGATCTCTACTCATTCATTGGCTCTGTTTACAGAGGCTGATGAACACATGGAGGGTCAAGGTCTGAAATAGTGGGTGCAGTCCAGCTCCTCCTTCTACATGTTTAGTCTACATATATTTTGAATGTATGTACAAAAAAACAAAAAAAAACCCCTCATGAATGTGATTATCTTTGATCAATGTTCTTGAAACATTTACAGACTGCATGTTAAATGCACACTTTGGCCCTGAATGTTGATTTTTAGCCTACTTTCCAGTAGGCTTATGAAATTACCTGGCATTCTGTCTGTGTGTCCGTCCATGTGTGTCCCCCATCAATTTTGCAACACCTAGACCAATATGAACCAGATCAGGTATAGTTGTAGGGACACATAGGGACACCTCAACAGCATGGTTTGTGATGATGTCATCAACCCTGATCCAAGATAGCGGACGCATAAACGTTTGAGGCGCAAATGGGCTAACTTGTGAACCGCCTAACCAATTTGGCCCACATTTGCTACAGATGTAGGGACACATAGGGATGCCCAAATGGCGTGGTGTGTGATGATGTCACCCAATCCAATTCAAGATGGCAGCTGTGTGAACATCTGAGGTGCAAGTGGGCTAATTTGTGGACTGCCTTTGAACCAAATTGGGTACAGCTGCAGTGAATGACACACAGAGAAACCTCAATGGCATAGTCTATGATGATGTCATCCACACCAATCCAAGATGGCGGATGTGTAAACTTTTGAGGCCAAGTGGGCTAAATTGTGAACTGCTTAACCGATTTGAACCAAATTTGATACAGCTTTAGGGACACATAGGGATGCCCTAATAGCATAGTGTGTGATGATGTCATTCACTCCAGGTGATGTGCATGGCAGATGCATGAATATCTGAGGCACAAGCAGGCTAATTTGTGGACTGCCTAACTTATTTGACCCAAATTGTGTACAGTTGCAATGAGTGACACACGGACATGTCAATGGCATAGCTTGTGATGATGTCATCCACACCAATTCAAGATGGCGGACATGTAAGCCTTTGAGGTGCAAGTGGGCTAACTTGTGAACCACTTAACCAATTTGAACCAAATTTGCTGCAGCTGTAGGGACACCTCAGTGGTATAGTTTGTGATGATGTCATCTACCCCAATCCAAGATGGTGGACATATGAATGTTTGAGGTGCAAGTGGGCTAACTTGTGGACTGTCTAACTGATTTGAAACAAATTACATACAATTGTAGTGAATGACACACAGGGACACCTCAGTGGGTAGTTAGTGGTGATGTAATCCACCCTGATTCAAGATGGCGGAGGCATAAACCTTTGAGGCACGTGAGCTAACTTGTGAACCATTTAACCGATTTGAACCAAATTTTCTACAGCTGTAGGGACACATAGAGACACCTCAACAGTGAAGATTGTGACGATGTCATCCACCCCAATTCAAGATGGTGGGCACAAACATCTGAGGCACAAGTGCACTAACTTGTTGACAGCCAATTTGAACCAAATTTGCTACAACTGAATGGACACATGGGGATGCCCCAATGGTGTAGTTTGTGATTATGTTACCCACGCTGATCCAAGATGGCGGATGCATAAACTTTTGACATGCAAGTGCACTAACTTGAGGACTGTCTAACAGATTTGAACCAAATTTGGAACAGTGGTAGTGAGTGACACACAGGGACGCCTCAATGATGTAGTTTGTAATGATGACATGCACCCCGATTGAAGATGGCAGACGCATGAACATTTGAGGCACAAGAGATCTGACTTGTGGACCTCGATTTGCAACAAATTTAGTCCAGATGTAGGGACAGTGAAAAGAAAGTAGGCTGATTAGTTCTTACTAGAAAAACTTGTTTTAAAATGGGAAATAGTAGCTGTGCGAGCTCTGATCACAATAAAGACCACAATACAAGAAGAGTTTAACCTGTCTCCTTTATGCTGCAGTCCTGACAAAAATCTGCTCCTCCAGCTGCTTTTTGTCTTGAAAGGAAAGCTGTCCCTGCCACCTTACCTCCCAAAGTAAATAGCAGCTTCAAGGGAGGGGCTTTTTATTCTCCTCAGAACATGAGGAGAAAGGTTTTTAAAAAAAATGCAGTCCCAGTTCTGATTCCCACCGCATGACCAGTATTTACAATTTTAAAAAATAAACACACTGGGCCAAACTGCATTTAACATAATTGTGTGGTTTGGCTCAAAGAGCTTGCAAACTTTAATAAATTTAATTAGTGAATTCATTGATTAAACTTTAATTGGTTAATTGATGGCCAAAGACTTTAATTGGTGGAGCTGCAAATTAAGGGCAACCTTGTTTCTCTGAAGAACATATTTTGACCCTGGTGAATTATTGAAATAAGAAATGAAAAAAAATTCTTTCCTTCCAGCAGTGAGTGGTAGCTTTTGATTATTAAATTGTAAGTTGTCGTGTTTCTTCAATTTCAAAAGCACACCAAAATTAAACTTTTGTTAATATTCATCTTTGTTTACACTTAATCAATTAATTGTTGAATGAGTTAAAAATCAAATGATTAATCAACCAACAATCTACTATTTGATGTTGACAGCCATAATTTAAACTATTGCCTTACTGACACCAGTGCTGTCTCTTTGGTTTCAAAGGGTTTCACATTCTTTCTTCAGAATAGAGCCTCTATTTAAGCCTCCTAAATTTAGCTGAAATCACTATTGGAATCAAAGGACTAAGGAGAACCCAAGGTCATGAAGTCTAGCCACCTGCCTTAAAATAGGATCCTAGACCCATCAGTCTTCTAGAAATTTGGATCTAGGTTATAGTATGTCACAAGCAGAGAGGTTGCCATGCCAAAGTTGTCTGCAGAAGAGATGTAGATTACTCGGGCAAGTAAGTCAAGCCACTTGCCATAAGGGGAAACCCTATAATTGTTTCACTTTGTGAGAACTGAATAATTTATTTTATTTCATGCTCCGGTTCTATGCATATTTAGAATTGGGAAGGAACTGGCTAATAGTCCCCAACCTAGGACCATTAGCCAGTTCCTTCCCAGTTCTAAATATGCATAGAACTGGATCATGAAATAAAATAAATTATTCAGTTCTCACAAAATGAATCAGTTATAGGGTGCTGTAAATATAATAATGGCACATCAGTTTCTGCTGTCATAGTAAATGGTTGGGTGGTGAAAGATATTTGTATATTGCTAGTATGTAAGGTGTGGATACATAAGATTCTGTGAATCGTCATAAACATAAAAATATTCACCAATGATGAAGGCAAATTTCACTGTCCCCTTTCACCTAGTTGTGTAACCTACATAAGTCCTAAAAGTCACAGGTTTCTGCACCCTGCTTTTACAAGGGCCCCTTTTCTTGGAAACAATACTCTGCCCCACCTGAGTAGAGATAGACACATGTCGACTACAGCTTGCCCTGTCCTGACTAGGCATAAACATAGCTAAAGCTGATTGGTTCATTATTGCTGGTTTCTGCCTTGTAATTGGTTCACCTTGTCTACCAATGGCTAAGCTTTATTCTGCTTGTACTAGTATGATTGGTATATACCATGAAACTTTGGCCTCTGATAGGCTCTGTACTCAATCCTATAGCCTGTATGTAAACAGTATAAAATACTCTTGCCAAAAGCCTGAGTGTGTGCTCTTGGAAGAGAGACACCCAGCATGCCATGATCAATAAAGCTTGAACCTGAAGGATGGTGAGGGCCTCTGCCCATTAAATGAACCCAGAATTCCCGGAATTTCTCCATCACCAAGCACACCAAGACACCCTCCTCACAAATTTCACAACATACCTCTGTCTCCCTTTGCTGCTGGTCTACCTCTTCAATTGCAAGGAGGAAGCCATGTCGGGAAGAAGGATAGGGATGTGCACAGAACCAATGGGGGCTGGTTTGAAGGCAGGGGTGGGACAACTTTAAGGGCAGGGGAGGGTGCACTTACCCCTCTCTCCACGCGCAAGCAATTTCTGCCTACTTCCAGTCCGAAGAGTGGATGGGGTGACGGAGGTACACTGCCACCCCGCCAGACAGGTTTTCAAGCAGGTGCCAGCAGGGGGGGAGCGGAGGGAGGGGTAAGTGCACCCTCCCCCGCCCTTAAATTTGTCCCATCCCTGCCTTCGAATCGCCCAGTGTTTGAACCTGTTTGGAGGCCTGTAAAAGGGCTTCAAAACAGGTTCATGTACATCCCTAAAGAAGGATGCCCTCTTTCACTGGCTCACTATGGTTTCTGTAGAGAAATATGATCCTGCCCAGGGGAGGAACCAAGGGACTTATAGAGAGTGGAAATTTAAGAGGAGTCAGCTTGTGTTCTCTGAAGAGGAGTTTTTGCAATAAAGCTGCTGCTGTTCTATTGGAGTTTTTTGTCCCATTCTGATTATTGTTATTACTGTTCTTAACAGTCTGCAGAGTGAAAGGCTCTCCCCGCCCCCATGGCAGAACCCAGCCTTATTTATTTCTGGCTTGCCTTTTCAAAGGCACATCAACTGGAAAGGGATAATCTGGCCACTACTCACAGGGGGCTCTTCCAGATGGTAATTTATTCCAACTTCAGCACAAATTTCAATGGGAGATGTAATGAAATATCCAGATAATGTTAAAGAACATAATTTCGCCATCTGCTGGCCATCCATCCACTAACAATCCATAAAAAAGAATTCCCACCCCCACCCGCCCACCCCTGCATTGCTTTTATTCTAACTTGAAAGTTACACGGGGTGGCCTGGCTCTTATTGACAGGGATTCCACAACTCCTGCTTCCAATGCACATGCACACCATCCATCATAATGACTTAGCTTTTTTAGCTATGATCATCTACAGAAGACCTACCACCTTCATTTAAAAGGGTGCATATCCCTAGTCATAGGTAAAATTCTGTCTGATTTCCTATTTGAAAGTGCTTTGTGAGCTGAGAGTGAAAAGCAATGTAAACTTCAGTACAAACAATGTTGAAATGATCATGATGATTTCATTGCTCTGCGGTGTGCCCCTTTGCGCTCGCAAGATCAACATTCCTGGTAATAAAAACTAATAATCAGAATAAAACCATACTGGATTAAACTATGATAATCTATTTTTCATCAAGCATGTGAAATGTTATTATTACACAAAGAACTAAACAGAAGATGAAGTAGCTGGAGAATGATGCCACTTATCAATTTAAATGCTCTTCCAGGGATCGAAAAACTGAGCATATCTTGTAAATTAGTTATAAAAATTTGCTTTCCAAATGCAGAGTGCTGAGATTTATAGGCTAAGCAAACCCATGGTTTGTGGTAACCATAGTTCAGAATTCAAATCATGGGCTGAGCTTGCAGACATATAGCAGGGGAGGCATAGTTTAGAGCACTTTAGTCTTCCGTGTACTCAGGATTCAGATTCATAAGCCCATTCTCATCTCCATGGTGCAGTAGCTTCGTTGGGGTAGAGAAGTAACCCTAACTGGTTTTTGTTGATGATCTGTGGACTCAAATATAAATATAACTGTGAAGCTCTATACACAGTGTATAGAGCTTCACCTTAAGGGGTTCAGCGGGGAGAGTGGGTCAAGCCCGCTCTGCCCGCAGACAATCCCCAGGCTAGCCCTGGACGACCAGATTGACCACCTGCACAACTACCAGCTCCATCATGGAGCTGGTGGGGATCATGGGCCACCCCCTGGAAGTCCCAGGATGCCCCATGCGAGCATTCTGGGGAGACCCCCAAGGCTGGGAGGCTTGCTGTAGCCTCTCAATCGGGGGTCTACTCGTGAGTCACTGCGGCTCAGAATCATGCTGCAGAGCCTCACGATCGCCATAATGGGGTTAGCGGAGTGCTCGCTCTGCTGAGCTTGTTTTTTGGGGGGGACAATTAGGCAGGTTGTGGGAGCTGCACATTTCCCAGCAGTTCATGCACGCAGGGGAAAGCGAGCTTGGCTCCCTTAGCCCAGTTTCCTCCATGCGTGTGAATAGCCAATGAGGCTATTCTCATGTCCAGCAAAAATCGGGCTAGGAGAGCCTAGCCCGATTTTTGCTGGTCGTGTAAACCATCGGGCTCGCAGGTGAGCCCGGTGGTTTACAAGTTGGTAACCCGCTTGCAAAGCCCTCCCCTTAGCCCAGGTTAGCGGAACGAGCACTCCGCTAACCGGAGTTTCCAGATTGTGTGTTGCCGTGGCGCGGCTCTACGCCGTGGCAACTCACGAGGAGACCCCAACCTGGGAAGCTAAAAAGCAACCTCCCGGCTTGGGGGTCTCTCCAGCATGCTCTGCACGCTCACACAGAGCATGCTGGAACTTCCAGAGGCCACACGGCACCCAAACTCCCAAGCTTCCACCGGCTCCATGACAGAGCCAGCAGTTGTGTGGGCAGCCGATCCAGCTGCCAAAGGTTGCAGCAGATATCGTCTAAGCCCATTCTCCCTGCTAACCCCGTTATGGCAGGTCTTACCAATCATGAGACCCACCTCTCTGTGTTTACAAAGCAGCTTCAAACTGTGGTTTCAGGTCCTGGTTTGTTGGCTTCAAACTAACCATGGTTGTGGGGAGGGTTGGTTTTAGCTAAAGAAACCATGGTTTTGTGTTTCATCTTAATCTAGCAATAGGCATGTTGCAGCTGAACTGTAATTGCTGTTAATAAGCAAGTGTTCCGTGTGTCAGAATGGTATTTTTAGAAATTGTAAAGCTAAAAGTACATGCTTCAATGTAATAAAGAGGCACTCTAAAAGCACTTCAAATAATGCATATTCCTTTTATTTGAAGTGTAAGCACTTCAAATAGTGCATATTTCTTTCATTTGCTTTGTTAAAAAATAACAAAGCAACTAAAATAATTATGCATTATTTGAAGTGCTGACATTTCAGTCACAAGACATGGAGGCTATTCTCACGACCTCCGAAAACTGGGCGGGAGCCCAACCCGGTTTTCGGAGGTCATGCGCTGCAACAGGAGCCATGCGGCTCCCAGCAGCAAACCTCCTTTACGGGCCCCACCCTTAAACAAGGTTAGCAGAGTGAGCACTCCACTAACCCCATTTCACCAATCGTTTGTTGCCATGTTGCGGCTCTGTGCCACAGCAACTCACGAGGAGACCCCCAACCAGGAGGCTCCTACAAGCCTCCCGGCTCATAGGTCTCCGCAGAATGCCCCACACACTCGTGCAGGACATCCTGGGACTTCTGCAGGCCAGGAGGCCCCTGATCCCCACCGCCCCTACTGGCTCCGTGATGGAGCCAGTAATTGTGTGGGCAGCCTATTGGGCCGCTCCGGGCGAGCTCCTTGCAGAGCCCAGTTAGGCCCTACACACAGATCATGTTTAGAGCCTTGTGATATACCAGCTCATAAGTATTCCGGAGGTGTATCGTTTGCTGCACCCTATTCACAATGTTTTTTTGAGCCCCTGGTGGCGCAGTGGTAAAACTGCCGCCCTGTAACCAGAAGGTTATAAGTTCAATCCTGACCAGGGGCTCAAGGTTGACTCAGCCTTCCATCCTTCCGAGGTCGGTAAAATGAGTACCCAGAATGTTGGGGGCAATATGCTAAATCATTGTAAACCGCTTAGAGAGCTCCGGCTATAAAAGCGGTATATAAATGTAAGTGCTATTGCTATTGCTATTGCTAATGTCCCATCCAGTCCGTAGCCGGGATATAGTGAATCCTGAAGCGGGCTTCCATGAACACAGTTAGGCAATTGCCTCCCCTTTGAAATAACCCCCTCTGTTGCTCATCTCAAAGAGAATTTTGGAGAAACCCAGTAGCATGAGGACCTGCAGTTTTAGACAGGGACGTCTAAAACTGTCTTGGTGCCCTCACTTACATATGCCTAAAGACACTTCCAATAGCAACACCCAGGAAGCACAAAGTGAAAGTAAACCTTTCACTGAAAAAATGTTTAGAGCTAGTGCCACTGTTTTTGGTAGCTGTATTCCTGTGCCAATTATATGGTATGAGAGTGACCATGGAACTGACTCAGAACACTGATCATGTGAAAACCTGTCTGTCTGGGAAGCATTCTAACCCTCTAATAGACTCTTTGCATGTTTGGAACATTAAGTTAATGTTAACTGTGTTAACTTTAAGTTGACATTACAAGAATTACAGGAATGAGGCATCAGTGTTACTGGTCACTATGCAAGTGCCAATATTTGGGATTAAGAAAGAACACAGCTCTAAAATGTTTCATGAAATGATGTAATTCATTTTATTCCATTTTTATATTGTTTCTAGGATTCTACCTTAGCTGGTTCTGCAACCATGGCTGGACCCAGAACAAGTGCAATAATTGGAGATCAGGGAACACCACCAAAGGTCCAGCTACCCCTCAACATGTAAGTATCAGTTTTGCCTTGAATGCAGTTTTAACAGTCACCTAATCATTTTGGTTGTATTATTTGAGAGAATAGGTCCTCTATGAGGAACATTTTACATGCAGCTATTGTTATCTTGGACATGGCCCAGCCTTCTGCCAGAATTGAAAAATGAGCAGTGAAAGGCCAGGTCATCTTTTTTACATAGTCCATTTTTAGCTTCCAAGATATTTATTAGAGCTCAATGAATCATTATATGGAAGGCTGAGTGCCTATCAGCTGGAGAAAATCTGCTCCTTTAAATTAATCCATTTATGAAATAACGTTCCCATACAGTTGAACACCTGGGACTATCATTGTTAGGAATCATAGTTTCTAGCATAAAAATGATCCAGATATGTATTGTAGTACAAACAAATGAGAATATAACATTAACATGATACATACAAGAATTTTAGCTTAAATACAAGCAGGTAGCAGGCTTAAATGTTACTTGGAAGAATATAAGGTTAACTAGCTCAGAAATTCAAAAATGTGTTATAAAAGTTTTCCAGTGGGTTTTCATTCTTTACATTTGTAGATAGTTGAAACAATTTACACTGTACAAACAGAAAATCCAAATGAGATTCCTGTACACAATATATTCCTCTCAAATGAGCTCTGGATTTAATCATCTGTTCTGCCCAAAGGAGAAATTCAAGGAACTATGAATATATAACTTATGATACAATTCATTTGGTATGTCTTTTGAAAAACAGAATTTTTTAAGTTCCTGTATTGTCAACAATATAATTTAATTTTTAAAATGCATACTAATGTACTGTATGATATAGTTCAATTAGATTAGAATGAACATATCTGTATTTAACCTGGCCATACAGTGTACCCCTCTGTGCTGATAACATCATTGGTTGTGGATTTACATAATTGATTTGTTGATGTTGCTGCTGCACAGTTCCTTTATGTCAAGGGAAGGCAGAACTTTTATCTGGGCTTCCCAAAGTACAACAGGTATGAGTGTGTTCATATGTGTTATAAATCTGACCTTTTCCTCTTGAGGTCAAATTTATAAAATATGCATCTGATGAATGTCTGTCTTCTCTGTCAGGAGGGGCATAGCAAGGTTGGAGTGGACCCTGGGGAAAAGCTTAAGATGGGCTCTTGTCTCCACCCCAACCTCCCCGCCTTATTCTTCGGAAAGACATGAGGGAGAGAGCAAAGAGCAAACTCGCACTCAGCTTATGGGCCCCCTCTCCCTCAGGGGCCTGGGACATTTGCTAACTTGGCAAAGAGGCACCTTTTAACATGGTGATTCTCTTTATTTAGCAGGGGGAGAGTAACTGGCCCTATCCACCCCCAGTACAGTACCTCCAGTGACTGTTGCTGGTGTCTATCTTATGATTCTTTTTGGTTTGTGAGCTCTTTGGGGACAGGAAGCCATCTTATTTATTTGTTATTTCTCTGTGTAAAGCGCCCTGAGCCATTTTTGGAAGGGCGGTATAGAAATTGAATTGATGATGATGATGATGATGATGATGATGATGATAATAGTTGGTCTGTCCTCCCCCTTGTTCAGTTTTATGCCCCTGGGTGGAATATGGCCTAAACTCCCAGCTTCATATACAGTGTCAGTATTAACTCCTCTTCCTCTGGAGGGCCTGCAGAGTGCCATCCCTCAGACTAGGCTTGGATCATCTTTGGGCCTCCAGGACCCCTAAGACAGACTTCAGCTTACCCACTTCTATAGGTTTTGTCTCTGAATCACTGTCCAAGGCATCTGAGAACTGCAATAACATTTCACTTTAAATGAGGAAATCTTGGCAGGAGGAAGCACAAGTTACTCCCACCTCTTTCTTCCCAGCTTCTTTGGAATTTCCAAACTGGCTCTTAAGGTGTTTTTTCTACCACAGTGAACGAAATTGCATAGATGCAACATTTCACCACATATAATAACTGTGTATTATACAAATAGCAGATATTTCAATCTGCAATATTCTCAGTCTATAATGAATGCTTAATTCTCTGTGTTGCATTAAAAAATAAGGCAGATGCCCTTTTAATTTTAGCTGTCTACAACACTTCATTTGTCCAAGATATTGAGTCTTTTAATATATGTAGAGGGAACGAAATAAGTACCTTCATGCTCTTCTTGCCTGGATGCGAGGCTTCACTTCAAAGCAATTGTATCTCAGACTTATAATGGACCCACAGAGATGACATTAACCGTAGCACCATGAATTCAACATTATAAATTCAGTCACAGTTGAGTCCCTCAGGCTAAAGTTAACGCTGGAAATTCTGGCAGGCAACTTTTAGTGCTGAATATCATAGTTTAAAACTGTGTCAGTTAACTAGAACCCACCCAGAATACTGCAAAATGTCATCTCATTGCAGCTTTGAAGGTGTTAGGGTGATTTTCATAGTTTTAGCTTTGCCTCAAAGTGTAGGGTAGCAAATGATTAAAAGCAGTCCTGTACAGACACTTCACAGCTGGATAACGCTGTTAATCTCAGTTCTTTGCCAAGAATGCACTCCAAGGAAATATTAAAATATTTTTCTAGTTATCTATACCATCTCTGCACAAAAATAGCTTTTATGTTTTTGACACAGGTGTCAAGCAGAGCTCTCTTCTACCTTCATCCAGCCCACATGTGTGAAGTTCAGTCTACACAGTGTTAAATCGACTTAGAATTGCAAATACAGCTATTTTTATAAACTATGTATCAATTATACTAATAGTCAATAAAGAGACAACACAGGGCTCAGACATGATCCCAACAGCAATTCTGATTAACGCTGCTGAAAGATAATAAGGACTGAAAACTGGTAAACAAAATAAAACTGATAGCTCTCAGCTTTGTCTTATCCAACACTTTAGATATTGGCTGTGTTCAAAATTAACACAAACCCATGATCTGTGCTAATCATAGTTAAGGATTTACATTATAGTTTGAACTTCCAGAGCATTTTCCAAACTACAAGATTTTTAACACTTAAAGTGTTGCAATGTGTAACAGAATGAGGCAGCAGTTTGAAACCACAAGTGCAGCAATTCTCAGGCAATATTATATGCAACGTGACAAGGTTTTGCCTGTCAATGCAGCAGTTTTTCCAGGCAAGGAGTGTCCATATTCCACCTCTGGAACTCATTCACTGGCCCCTCCTTCTCCTCAATTTTGGGTTAATGGGGTTGCAGCGGGAGAGGGAGATCACTGATGCGACAGAACATTTAAAAAAAAAAAAAGAATTCTTGGTGCACTTGAGCAAATCCACCAGCAGGGGGAAGCGCCATTCCAAAACAATGCCTTTCATCATTGTGGGCTTGTGCAAGGAAAGATACTTTTTTAAAAAATCCAATGGTGGAGGCAGAGGGAGGGGAGGCAAGCGCTCTTCCAGTGAGGGCAAACAGTCTGAAGTGAGGGGGGAGCGGGCTGCCCGGGAGGAGATCTTGTGGTCTCTCCCCGCATGAGCAAGAGCAGCGGCTCCTCTGGGAGTGGCAGTCACGGACTTTTCTAAACCAGGCTCTCGCCGCCGCTGCTTCCTCTCCCTGTCAGTGATGGACTGGCAGAGGGGCTGACTGGATGCCCCACGCACTTGCACAGGGCATCCTGATACTACTGGGGGCCAGGCGGCCCTCGATCCCCACGACCCCTACCAGCTCCATGATGGAGCTGGTAATTGTGTGGGCAGCTGATCCAGCCGCCCAGGAACAGCTCCCTGCTCATGTGCTGGAAGAGCGGGCTAAGCCTGCTCTCCCTGCTCACCACCTCAAGGCAACTTCACTTTGCTCATGTGAAGCGCCTCATGGTTTCTTCATCCTTTAGCATTACATCTGAACAACTCAATGATAGTATAGTTCCTGATCAGCAACATAGCACTAGGCCTTGGGTATGGCAGCCCTTAGGCCCTTAGGAGCAAGTTACTCTTGGGGGCATGGCACCTTGCTCTCCACCATCTCTTAAATTCTCTTCCTGCCCTTGGAAGCCCTTTAAACAATTCTTCTGAGACACAAAGGAAGTTACCCCCTACTCCATAGTTCCTGCAGCTGCCCGAGCACAGAAGGAATGGCAAGCTCCCAGCACCAAAGCAAAGAAATAGTGAGGTCGTTCACACAACCAGGTGGGTGGGAAAGCTGATCAGGAACCACCCCCCCATGAGCTCTGGATTGTTCCTTGGAGCACAGACAATCCATGCTATGTGCTGCAGCATGGAGCTTCCAAGGCCAGGATGACACATTCTGGCCTCAGGGGCGTAACTATAATAGGGAAAGGGGAGACAGTTGTCTGGGGGCCCACTGCCTTGGAGGGGCCCCCCAGAGACAAGTCACATGACTGACTCCCCCAGCCGCGAACCCGCCCGGGCTTCCTTCAGTTGTATTCATCCTCCGAAACTGATGTGAGTGTTAAGAACTGGAGCTACCAGAACAGCATGTCTTTCTCTTGTACCATTACATGACTTGCATCATCCACAATTTACAAAACCTCCTCATTAAAGATTTCTTTACTTCATGAGCTGAGCTTCAGTGAAGGGGGGGGGCATTTTAAAATCTTGTCTCTGGGCCCACACCAACCTTGCTACGTCCCCGTCTGGCCTCCAGATATCTCACAATGCACTGTGCAGCATGGGCTATGCATTGGGGGATTCCCCCAGAAGACGGGTGCTCTAGGTGCCCATCTCTGTGTCCGCTGGGGCTGAACATAGTTCCAGCGAACACACAATGCCAGAGCCCAGGTTAGGGGCTTACTCAAGCCTTTAACCCAAGCTAAGAGCTGGGTTTAAAAGCGGGGCTAGGCAGCACTGCCCTGCGGGGTTCAGACCCAATCCCAGTGATTCTCACACGCAGTCAAACCCTAGCCTGGGTTATGGTGCATGTGAAAATAAGCTCAATGTGTCCCTTTATGCTGGGAAGTTTGACTTCTACTCTGTTCTAGTGCATTGAGCAGACCTTCAGGCTTTATGCCTGTCCAGTTTATTCTGCCCAGCCTTGATTGTAACCAGGCCTGAGAAGGAGGCCAATGCTATATGCACATGCATGGCCAAAAAATGGACACCAGAATGCTTTAAGTCCTTTGTTAAATAAAAGCATAAATTATTTTACCAAGATATTGTGTGCTGCAAGCGCATGGTGAATTGAGCCAAAGTATGCCTAGAGGAGCTGTTACAAAATATAAGTGTTCTAATAATTTCTGCTGCTTATTTCCTGTCTGCAAAGCAGTTTAAAACAATCTTGGTATTACAAAGGAATAGAATAAATAAAACAAACAGGATTTATTCCTCAATTATGTTACTGAGAGAGCACAAGTAAAAGAAGTCATGCTTCATATGTATTGGCCGCAGTCTATAGTTATGGTGGTAATAATGTTAGGTATTTATTTTATTTTATGTCTTTGGTCTGTTCTGTGAGACTGATCTTCTTTTTCCACTCCACTGTACATTACACCTATTACAAGAGAGATTCACACTGAATTTAGTAGCATAAATATAGCTTTATATACCACAGCCCATCCTTCTTTGTAACCTGTAAAAGAGTGCAGTACTCGTGAATCCATACACAGTGAAGTTTGGGAATTGCCTTCATTATTTGATGGTCAAAAAACCTGCCAATTTAAGACCAAAGTTCAGACTCTCTCAATCTGGCTCAAGCTCCACAGAACCAGGAAATTGGAATCTAAGGCTGATGCCTTAACTCATGTGCCACGTGATCAGTAATGAACCCTGCAGTAACGCTCAGATGCTTCATAAGGCAGTACAAGAGCAGGACAACATGGGGCATCTTTGCTGGTGCCAGGCTCTCCACCCCCCCCATCTTGATTTGGGCCTCAAAGACCAAGGAAAAGTGTGGGTCCATGGAGGGCAAGTTGGAAGTGAGCACAGTTTGTGACACTACACTACATCATTACTAATCACGTGGCATGTCTGTTCAGGCATCAGGCATAGGTTTCCTTTTCCTGGCTTTGTGGAGCTTGAGCCAGATTGAAAGAACCTGAACTTTGGTCTTAAATTGGCAGGTTTTTTGTTCATCACATTTCCCTGGTATGTGAAAAGGAAATTTATGCTTGTGTTTCCATGTGTGTGAGTATGTTTGCATTTATGTGGAAAGAGAATGCATTTCTGTTTGCACTGTTGGTGGAGGCACTTGTGTTTGTGTGTGTCCTGTGTTGCACATGTGTGTGCATATATTTCCACATGCTTGTGTGTATGCTTGTATTGCATATGCATGTATTGGTATTTCTGTTTGGGTACATGTTCATGTGTGTGTGCGTTTGTGTGTGAATATACTTGTTTTCTCGTGTGCATGTTTCTGTACCTCTATGAGTGTCTATATACACTTGTTTGTATTGTTTGCATGTGCTTATGAGTGTACACATGTTTGTGTCATGTGAATATGTGTGTTTGTGTTGAACACAAACACACACATTCACATGACACAAACATGCAAATTCACATGACACCTTCACATGAAACATTGTCATTCACATGAAACAAACACAGAAATGGAGAAACACAAGTGTGTGTTTCTCCATTTCTTTGTTTGTGTTCTCCATTTCTGTTGCCCTGCCCACTGAAGTAACACCTCAGTGTTACTGTTATTTTATATAAAATAGGTGTAGGTAAAGTAGCCCTGCCCACTGAAGTCAATGAGACCTTCCAGTGCAGTCAATATCCTGACAATGGGGGATGGGCAGCAAAGATAGTGTCAACTGAGGTAATTCTGAAGCAGTGTCAGGGAGTCACTGAGGCTGTTCTCACAAGCAGCCAACTCCAGGCTTACACAGCTAAGGCTGGGATTGGCTGCCCTTGAGAACTGCCAGGATTCACAATGATCCCGGCAGTGCTGCAGCGCTAAACCCAGCACTGAACGGTTAGCCTTGAACTGGCTCCTTTGATTGTGTGTCAACGTGAGCGGCTTACAGCTCACATTGACATAGAGATGGGTGCCTAGAGTGCTCATCTCCTGGGGGAATCATCCAGTGCACTGCGCTTGGCATGTGGTGCACTGTGGGATTCCCAGAGGCCAGGACAATGGCCTGCTGCTTACCCATGCTGCTCCCGGCAGTGGTGGTTGTGGGTGCGCAGCTTGCACACCGCTGGGGCTCAGAGGGGAAAGTTGGTTGAACCCTGCCTCCCCCCCAACCAACTGTGCCCACACATTTGTGTGAATAGGCCCACTCTGCATAACAGATAAGGGAGGAGGGGGAATGGAAGAAAAGAATGCTGCAATCTTGGGCAGGCTTTCTCAGAAATAATCCCACACACTGCTTCTTGCCCACACTGCTCTAATTCCTCACCTGGCTTTCCCAATATGCCTCCCTCTTCTGCCCTTCCCTGGGAGTTCACATTCCATCACTAACAGAACAGGCAATGCACCTACAATAGAATCCAGTAGCTAGTTCCTCCTGCTGATGTCACACTACTGGCAAAACCTTGTCAACATTCCAGTTCATTATCAAAACAGTCATACTCTGCATAACTTTGCCAGTAGGGATGTGCATTAAATGGATCTTGGATCTTGTGTTCCGTTCTAAGTTTGGGACAGAACACAAGATCCGTGGAGTGGTCCGCTGGAAAAACTGGTCATGCTGGTTCTTCTGACAGAATGACCCCATTCTGTCGGACTGTTCTGAGCACCATTTTGGACTCCAAAATGGTAATCTTCTGGCCTCTGCACACATGCACTGGCCATTTGTATGGTGGTGCTGACCACGCAAATGGCCACCAGGCATGTGCAGAGGCCAGAAGAGTGTCATTTTGGACTACAAAATGGCACACTGAATGGTCCAACTGTTCTGAGCTTGGAACAGGGTCCCTCCAGTCCAAGCCTAGAAAAGGCCCTTCATCTGAAGGGTGTTCTGTTCTGAGCTTGGAACACTTGGAATGGCCTGGTTCGCAATCAAATCAAGGTAATCAAGAGGGTGGTGGCTAACCAGCTCCAGGCGGTTTTGGAGGAAACTGATTTGAAATGGCTTTAGAACGGGCTATGGGGTTGAGACAGCCTTGGTCAGCCTGATGGATGACCTTTACCGGGGAACTGACAGAGGGAATGTGACTCTGTTGGTCCTCTTGGATCTCTCGGCGGCGTTCAATACCATCGACCATGGTATCCTTCTGGGTTGCCTGGGGGAGTTGGGAATAGGGGGCACTGCTCTGCATTGGTTCCGTTCCTACCTCTTGGGTAGATCCCAGATGGTGGAGCTTGGTGACAGTCACTCCTCAAAGCAGGAGCTGTTATATGGAGTTCCTCGGTGTTCCATTCTGTCACCAATGCTTTTTAATATCTACATGAAACCACTGGATGCTGGGTGCGTCAGGAGATTTGGTGCTGGGTGTTATCAGTATGCTGATGACACCTAAATCTACTTCTCCCTTTCATCTTCAGGAAATGGCACTCATTCTCTGGTAACCCGGAGAGACCATATTACGCCTATTTTGAAACAATTGCACTGGCTGCTGATATGTTTCTGGGCAAAGTACAAAGTGCTGGTTATTACCTTTAAACCCCTGAACAGCTTAGGCCCAAGTTACCTTAAAGAGCACCTTCTTCTGCATAATCCCCACCGCACATTAAGGTCATCTAAGGAGGTCCATCTCCAGATACCACCAGCTCGTCTAGTGGCGACTTGGAGGCGGGCCTTCTCTGTAGCTGCTCCAGGGCTGTGGAATGCGCTCCCTGCGGAAATCCGCAATTTGAATTCTCTATTAGCCTTTAGGAGAGCCCTTAAAACATATTTGTTTGGCCTGGCTTTCCAGGGTTTTAAAATCTGCTTTAATATTCTAACCTGATTTGAGGGCTTTTAATCACTGTAATTGTTTAATTGTTGTTTTAAAATGTTTTTAAATTGTTAATTGTTGTTATATTGTTTTTAATTTGTTTTAGCTCTTTGTTGTTTTAGTGGTTTGTTTTAATTGTAAACCGCCCTGAGCCATTTTGGAAGATACAAATCAAATAAATAAATAATAATTCCAACTGTGAATCGTTCTGTACATCCCTACTGTATTTGCCAGCACTTGCTTCCTATATGCTTTAGTGGGGCAAGAAACCCTTAATAACGTTTGAGCTACTGTTCAAAACTTCACCAAACCATTAAAAGGTGGCACTCCTAAACAAGCCTGACAGAGTAAATCAGTCATTTTAACCAAAATTTGAAAGAATTAGATGATACACCTGGATAAAGTTTGGACAAAAGAAGTCAATTTGTCAGTTTTCAGCACTTTTTAACTGCTGTAGCTGTGACATTTCTTATCAGATCTCCTTGAAATTAGGTACATTTGTAGACCTCACCAAGTAAAACACACATGCCAGGTTTCAAGTTATTAGCTCAATAGTTGTCATATTTATATGCACTAGAATATTGAGTCTTATCATTGCAGAACCTTTGTTTACTGCTTGCCTTACTAAAGGGGCACTCTTGTGCCCCTTTTATAAATTATTTCTAGTCTTTTAAGATGTTAATGATCTCAATGGCCTCATAATTAATGCCACTGGCTAGCTGTGCACTTTTTATGTAGAACTTTCTGCAGCATTTTTTGATTATGACATCATTTCCATCATTCTTTTTCATTTGTTGCTTTTCATTTCAGTGGCCCCCTATCTAAAGTTAGATGGAACAATTTAATTGCATTCAATGGGTCTTAGAAGTAATGAGTAACATTAGCTGGATTGGGACCACTGAGTTTTCATTTTTTCTTATTTTCATTAATATTATTTGTCATTCTTTATAATTCTAGTAACTCCCCTCTTACCTATGTACTATATTTCTCATAAACAGGACTATCTCATCTGTTAAGCTAAAATATAGGCTGACTAGTAGGTGAGGCCCATTGTTGACTGGGCAAAGTAATTTTGCATAGACTACACCTCTAGGAAAGTTCAAGACATTAAATATATGTAATAGAATATTGTATTAATGTGCTTGCAAAAGGGAAGTTTACAATTTGTAGGATTTCAACTTCAAACATTATTCATTTTATTGTATAATGACCATATAAGGTAAATTTGAATCATAATAAATTTGAAACTGAGACATTTCTTCTGCTTTTCTTGGGCATGATGTCATTTTGGAGTTTTTGAGCTGATTAAAGTGTTAAAGTTATTGAGATTAAAATTATTGAGTTAAAAAACATTAAGAATAAAATATCAATTCAGAATTTCTGCTAAAATGGTTTTTTTAAAATAAAAAATGTTCCCAAGCATATTTCAGTGGGGGAAAGTAGTGTATTCACTACTGATTTCAGCAGTAGGGTTGCATATGCAAAATTTGGTATCTGTAGGTCATCGGGAAGTATCACTTTATTTTGCACAAAGCATACAAACATATTATTCAAAATTTATAGTAGATGATCACATGTGTTTCAGCTTCATCCATTGAGGGGTTATGTCATTTATTTCCTGCAGCTACTTAGCATTATATGCATACAAGCCTCAGAAGACGGATGAGCTGGAGCTACGAAAGGGCGAAATGTATCGTGTTATTGAGAAATGTCAGGATGGATGGTTCAAAGGGACATCTTTGAGAAATGGCACATCTGGAGTCTTTCCAGGCAATTATGTAACTCCTGTTTCCAGGTGAGAGGCTATGGGAAGTCAGACACCTCCTGAGCCCAGTTACAAGAACAGATACATAGAAACAATAGCACTTTAGTTATTTCCATTTGTTTGCTTTTCCTATTGAAATTGCTTTCCATTTCATAAGACATTTTTTAATAACATCATCTTCAGGATGTATCTGCAAGAGCCATTCTTACAGGACGGGATGTGCATTTTCAAGGCATCTGATACGCAACTTGCAAATGACCTTGATCTCTGAGGCCACATCAGTGCCCTGGCTGCAGCTCGGTGGCAGACCACAAGCTTTGCCTCTGTGTGGCCTCAGACCCAGTGCTGGTCTGAGGTTGATGGTTTTTTAAATGTTTTTTAACATTTTATATTTGGATCTCTGATACCTGAGATCTAACCGAACCGGGCCAGTCGGTTCCATGCAGACTCGGCTTAGATAGTTTTGGGGTAGATGCTCCAATTCTGTGCAGCTTCTATCTATCTATCAGGAGTGCACTATAGGATGCTTGGGTTTTATTTTTATTAATTGTTCTTTTTTCTTTCCTTTTAACTATTTGTATATGTGCTTTTAAGTTTATGTGAGACGAATGGGATGGGAGAGGGAAATGGGCAAGGGGAACTAGAGAAGTTTATAAAACCAAAAATATTTCAATAAAGTGTTAACAAATAGGGTAGCTAGCTTCTTCTATCCTTATGACATTTACGTCCATGTTTAATCCAGGCTGCTTAATTTTTTTCTCCATTCTTTACTTTTTTCCTTTACCAGTTTCCAGCAGAGTGGATTAATTTTAATCTAGCCAATTCAAATTGTTTGTTTGATTCATGCTACAAATCACCAAAAAGAGTTGATCTAAGAGTTGATCTTAAATCACTGATCTAAGTTTCCAATTCATGTTATTTACTGAACAAGCATGCATTCTAATTGGTTGCAAAGTAATTATTATATATCTGTTTGCAACCATACTGTATATACAGCTTTTATACTACCCAGGGACATAGTTCAGAACTTCTGATCATACAGCCCACATGCCGTTTGCACGACAGAATTTTTATCTGCTTAGGTAAACAATTGTGAAATTAAGGATTTCTCTTTGGCTCTCTCTAACATATATAAGGACTCTATGTGCAAGAAACAGCACTTGAAAACAAAGGTTGCAATCCTATGTAAAGTGTGCTTGAGCCTATTGATTTCCATTTTAGGCACTGGTGATTTTTCAAATATGTATTTTGCATTGGATATTTCTTCTTTAGCTACTTATTTACAGTAATTATGAAGCAAAGAAGGAGGCCTGCCCTGAAGAAGTCTAGCAAAATTAGAAACTGCCTTGCCAGTCAGAGGCAGATTTAACCATGGACCTCGGGGACAAGGTCTGTGGCCTCCTGGGGGCCCCCCAAATGATCGGGGAGCCTCCCAGAGCTGCACTGCCCCCCCACCACTGCTCTGCACCAATATTTGCCATCTTCACTGCTAGGGGTGTGGGGTGAGCAGCGAGTGGAGGAGAACCCCACCACCGCCCCGTGCCTACCGCAGCAGCATCAGGAATTTTTTTTTTTTAAGATTAAGGTGAGCCTCACGATGGGAGGACCTCTGAAGCCCTTCAGGTCCAGGCTGCTTTTGGACCTAGGTGTGCCCCTTTTGCCAGTTAAAATTAGTCGCTGACATCCAGTAATATCGTGCTTGAGCTACTAACTCTGCACTAATCCTAGGAGGAGATGCAATTTTTGTCAATCTTCCCTTCTTTCTGAATCCCACTATGCTTGCTAAAAATATGTCCCTGAAGGTTGCACAACTAGGGATGTGCATGAACCGGCGATGGGCCCGTTTGGCAGGGAGGGTACCTTTAAGGAGCAGGGAGGGTGCTCTTTCCCTCCCCTCCCATGGTGTTTCCCCCACCAGCACTGTGTCCAAAATCTCTGCGTGGGGCGGAAGCGTACCCTCTTGCCACACTGGTCGGCATCAGTGGCCGGTGCACACGTGTGATGTGAGCACGCGCACCACCCACTTGCAGTCTGATGCCAGCAAGAGTGGCAAGAAGGTATGCTGCTGCCCCATGCAGCAATTTTGGACACAGCGCCTGCGGGGGAAATGCCAGGAGGAAAGAGCACCCTCCCTGCTCCTTAAAGGTAACCCCCTACTGAACCGGCCCACCCCCGGTTTGTGCACATTCCTAGTTGGGCACCCTCCCTGCTCCTTAAAAGTAACCCCCCTACTGCTGGACCAGCTTGAACACTGGACTGGTCCAGAGGTCCGGAAAAGGACCTCCAAACCAGTTCGTGTACATCCCTATGCACAACCCTCAAGAACATATTTTTGGCAGGCACAGTGGGCATCAGAATGAAGGGGTGATAGATGGAAATTGTCCCACCCCTGTAGAACCAGCGCTGTTAGTCTGGATGTCAGCCAGTGATCTCATACAGCTTTAAATTCATGTGAATGAAAATATGATAACTTGCCTCAAATTTAGCTCCTGTGTCTCCCTAAGATATTCTTACAGCAATTTGGCATCACAGTACATAATCTCAAACCCTGATTTTGCTGGAGAAAGCATGGAGAATCCTCTTGGGTATGGCTTGTCTCGTCTTGAATGTCTGTACATATCTGCACTTGTTCGTTTTCCAGAGTTCCTGCAGGAGCTGGTCAGTCAAGGAGCATTGCAGGAGGGTCTCCAACTGCGAAAAGTTCTCCAGGAGCTGCACACCCAGGAGGTCCAGCTCTTACAAACACTGCTACTGTTATCCGACCAGCTGTTCCAATCACTACCCCTCCCTCTCAGCCCCAGCTGCCTACAGCCTCCCCACAGATGAATAACTGTTCGAGGTATTCCTCCCAGCAAACGGTTATGCAGCCTCGCACTTCAGTACAAATGGGTACGTCAAGTCCTTCATGTGTGCAGACATTCCATTCTCCCAATCCGATATTATATCTCTGATGTACAAGCCACTGGAATCATTTTGTCTCTGTAGGTTTCCTCAGGAAATCTTTTGCTTTATTTAGAACCCAGCATGCAACAAGGATAGGCTTTATTTGCCTGAGGTATTTAGGGTAGTATTCATTGATTGTATGGAACTACATTTTGTTTATCAAGTTGTCCTGTTGCCACATCTGAATTCAGTTACAGCGCTTACAAATATTTGCACAAATTCATTTTGTATCATAAAACATCCTGCATAAGAGGGCTAACACTTCCAAATCCACTTGACAGGCACTGCATGGCTTTTACATTTTAAAACATTTTATTAAGCTTTGAAAGATGAAAGGTGTTTATTATGTAAAGCAAACACAAGTGATAAATTCAGAGATCTGACTACAGCTACCTTTTTAAATACATGTAAATAAAATATGCCTTTGTAGTGAACCTTTTTCCTAGATGGCATTGCAGAAATTCAAAGAAGAATTCCCTGCATACACATCCATACTACTTTCACAGCACTGGCAACAATAGTTAATTAAATATCCTTGTGGCAATTCAAAGGCTTTTCAGAGTTGTTTTCTGATGGCTGCCAATTTGCTTTGCTATCCTGCAGAGTTATCTAATTTGTCCTGAGCATTTTTAATTTATTTAACTCAGCATATGGCAGAAGTGCCACATTGTGGATGAGGGGGTTAATTGATTGTTTCAGTCCTAGAGTGAACAACTTGTGCTACCCCAGGGTGTTCAGGGAGACTAATAGATGACAGAGATCTAGCTTTTTAAAAATGGAGAATATGGTTTCATATATAATAAACAATACATTGATAAAAGCTATGCAGTAGGAAGTCAGAAGAAGGAATGAAATTCCACATCTCCTTAGGAGAATACTAAGGAGGAGAAGCCTTCAAAGATTTTAAAATTTCTCCTGGGTATGTCATAATGATGGGGGTATTGTATGAACGTCATACTGTATATGAGTCTGAATGTAAAGGAAGGTGAGGCAGCTTCTTGCACCAGGTGGGTTAATTCATTCTTGCAGTTCTGTAATGACCCATGAATCCCATGTGACAGAAACAACTTGTTGCTCTTTATAGTTTTATGAATGGAAGTGTTTAAAACTATACTGAAAATATCTCTCCCAGTAATAACTATCTGATGGAAAATGTCAAGTATGGAAAATAATACTGGTTTAAGATTACTTTGTGGTATTAAATGAGGTAACCTTCATAGCTTTTGTAAGAGGCTATTCCTACAGAACCTCATATCACCCTAATCCTGAAAACATTAGCTTGGAAATAAACTTGCTTCTAAATTAAGTGTACAGATAGTTTTGGCTGCAGATTGCAAAATGTATTCAGTCATTTGCAATGAATGCATGTCCCACAGATTTTTTAAAATACTGTTTATTCCATGTTTGATATTCTTAGTGTAACACATGGGTTCTTAAAGGCCCAAACAGCAATCAAATTTGCAAGAGTATTAAAAGTAAAACAAGTTATATAAGTATATTTATGCAAATATACATTTAGAGAAACAGTTAACATATTCTTACATACACACACACCCGCTCTTTTTCTTTAGAAAGTCCAATTTTTAACTGATCCAAACAGCTTTGGAACAAAGAAAAAACTGTCCAACTTGAAACTCCTGCCTTCTGAATTTGCAGACTTGATCCAGCTCCTCTTTTCTTTCAAGCACTTGCAGCTTTCCAGGAAGGCCCACAAGACAAACTCAAGAATCACAATGCCCTGCAATTAAATAATAGATACATATAGTAACAACAAAACAAAACAAACCCCCAGGCTGCACTTATAACTAAATACACATCTGCTTATCTAAGCAAGGGGTTCAGGCTGATTCAATTTCTGTCTCATGCATAAGAAAGACAGACATTCATTATCTCCCTCTGGGTCTACTCACAGCAGAGCTAGCCTCCCCCTAACCACACCCACCATCCTGAACCAAGTAATACACCCTATGGGGTGTTTACATTAACAGTGAGGCTTTTTAGTACAACTTTTGATATTATAACTTGAGAAGCCAAAATTCCAGATGGTAATCACAGAGCTTAGGTGCAAACCCGACAAAGCTAGGCTTTTAAAAATCCTATTCATTCCAACTGGACTTTTAGAAGTGCTGAATTTGCATGGCTATATCATGCCCCTTGCTATTTTGATAATGTCAGTAGTCACGTTCTTTCTTATTGTGCCTTTTCCCCCTCCTTTTTTTTTTTTTAAACTTTCTAGTGGTGCATACTTCTGTGCAGGCACAGGACCGGCCCACAGCAACAGTTTCACCATTGAGAACCCAGAATTCTCCATCCCGTCTCCCGGCAACTGTGGTCAGGCCACACTCAGTGGTTTCTCCACAGCATATCCATCATTCCCCTGTGCATGTCATTCCTGGAGCACAGTGTGCCAGGCCCATCATTCCTCTTACTTCAGCAGCAGCCGCTATTACTCCTCCCAATGTCACTGCCATCAACCTGAATGGAGAAAGCGGGCCCATCAGCAGCATCACAACCTGCAGTCCAACCAACACAGCCTGCAAAGCAGAAGAGAGGAAAAATGAAAAGGTAATTTACTTCTTTGGTGTAGCAAAGAATCAGAGTGGAGCAAGATTTATTCCCTTCCCTAAAAATACAAGGTTCAGTGAATGGTTAGGGTTTCAACAATGCTGCAGAATTGCTAAGCTAAGCAGCTGCAGACCTCGATGGCAGACCACTAGAGCCCAATGTATAAACAGAACAAATACAGATAGAGAGAATCGAAGGTGCTGTTGGTTAGCATCTTTAAAATGGTTCTCTCTCTCTCTCTCTCTTTGTAGAGAAGTTTGTCTGGTAATCATCAGGCCTGCTTTTCATAGGCTGCTCTTATCCCTTGCTGACTACTATCTATGGAGAAATAAATAACAAGGCCTCTGAAAGTATCTGGCTATCATCTTCAAAAATTTAATTGATTAGAAAGGGAAAGTGGCACTTACCAAGTGACTGGTGAATGAGTAACAATAGTTTTTTAAGCTGAGCATTTATGGCCTAAAGCTATTTACACAGTTTGTATTGATTTATTTTTGGTGCTGGTTGGTTGAGTGCCCACCTGCACACAAGAACTCAGTTGAGGTCTCCATCTGCTGTCTTTTCCTCTTCTAGCACTTGACATGCTCTTTGTCTAAATCTTTGAAACAGCACAGAAAGATATCCAAGGAGTGTCACAGCCTTCATCACCATATGGCCAAGTCAGACATCTATCTGCCTAGTTAAACAGAAGATGTTATATGAGGTTCAGGCCTTGGGGGCTTGCAGTCAGAGCCATAATAAAACACTGACTTGTAAATGGCTGAAGCTCTATACAGTAATGTTAAACATCTCCACTTTCAGAAAATTGCATTGCCTTGCTTCAGTGAAAAAGAGAAAGAGAACGGGATTAAATATGACTCGTTGCAATATGTGATTGATACATTGTAGGTGCAAGCTTTTAGGATTCAGCCTTAGGAGTAATATTTTAATGTCAGCACATTAAACGTGTTGTTAATGAAAGCTAGTGTCAAGCTGCTTTAAACAAGCTCAGCCTGTTAGGTCTTTAACAAATGCAGTATTTTGCTTTCGTACAGAGTTTACACTTTGCTAACAATCCTATACATCAGTGCTGAAGCCTGTTTCAGTGGAAATTTATTGCAGAGCTTGCCTAGAACTGTATAGGAGGAGGAGGCCTAGATTTTCCTCTTAACTTGTGGTGTGTGTGTGTAGATGTGCTAACAGGGGCGTAGCAAGGTTGGAGTGGGCCCAGAGACAAGATTTTAAAATGGGGCCCCCCCACTCAAAGTCCAGGGCCTCCGCACACCCCAGGCCCCCAAGGATTTAAGTCTGATATTCCAAAATAAGTATGCTGCCTGGAAATACATTTCACTGAATACACACACGCACACGTCACAATATACAGTGATATACATTGAGTACTATACATTTGTTTTACTTTTAATGCCTAGAACACACTAGAAAGATGAATGATTAAAATGGGCCCCTCGCTGCAGATTAGCCAAGGAGACTTTCAACCATGCAGGGTGAGCCTATGTTTGTTTTCTCAGAATTCTGAACAAATTCAGTCAAGTTTGATTGCAGGAGGTTTTTCACAGGAGGCTTTTAAAGCCCTTTAACACACATCTCCTCTGGAATAGAGGTGCTGCATTCACATGTTGGCCAGATTTACCCTGAAGTCCCTGCAAGTTATTGGGGAGCAGTTCACACACAAGAAAAATAAAATAAAATAAAAGCAGAAGGCATGCTTCACAGTTCTCACTCAGACCTTCTGGGTTGCAAAACAACTTGAACATAAGTGCATTTATAAATGAATGAATAAAATAAATATAATACTGTTTCTTCCAGAAGTTTTTGTAATTTTCTGCCATGAAACAAGCCACTTATAGGACTTTTTAGATAGTTTTTTTTAAGCCAGCAAATTTTCCAAGCTGTTTAAAAATAAATATTCAGAGACTTCTCAGTCCCTCCCCCCCATATCAAAGCCCTATGGCAAGCAGATCCCTATATATCCGGGTGGGGGTGGGGAAGGTAACCACCAAAAGGAGTTCACACTCTACCTGGCAGCAAGGGGTCTTCTGCTGCAGAGACCAGTGGTGGCCACTCTGGCTGCCTCCTCCTTCCAGGCTGGCTTGGGCCCTACTGGAGTTCAGGCTTCACAGAGGCCTACAGGAGGCCTCCGTGGAAGCCCCGCCCACCCGCCGATCAGCTGAGAGGCGGGAGAAAAGGAGCTCTTTGCAGCTTGCCTGCTGCTTCCATTGCCGGCCAGGAGAACAAGCTGGAGAGACGGCGAACAGGGCAAGTGGCTGAGGGGCCTTGGGGCTGGGCAGGGGGCAATGGGGAGTCACGTGAGGTGCCTCTGGGGGGCCCCTCCAGGCAGTGGGGCCCCCAGACAACTGTCTCCCCTTGCCCGATCGTTGTTACGCGCCTGTGTGCTAAAATCCACATTTAGAGATCTGCTGAGTGTGCTGAAGAACATCTAATGAATCGGATGAGTGGTCAGCTTCACAGCTGGTCACTGAAACTAAAGACACTGAGCTTTTATGTGGTTCATTTAGTCACCCTTCTTGAACGTCTCTGGGGATTTTTGTAGAACAAAAGGACATGGACATCACATCTCATATTCAATGCTTAGGAGTCTTTCTTTCCAAATAATGAGTTCCATATACTGGCCCATTATATTTAGCCTGTTTACTTTTTAGACTTTTACATTGCCATACAGCTAAAAGCACTGATGGGTAATAAGTATCTTTTAAAATTATTTATTTATTTGTTTGTTTGTTTGTTTATTCAATTTAATATACCACCCTTCCAAAATGGCTCAGGGCGGTTTACAACAGAATAAAAACAAGTAAAACCAGTTAACAATTAAAATCAAAACTATGAAAACAGAATAAAACCAATTAAACATTCAAACAGCTAAAACCTCTGGAAAACCAGGGCAAACATTAAAACAATTAAAACTAATTAAAAACCCTGAAAGTCCAGGCCAAACAGATGGGTTTTAAGGGCTCTCTTGAAGGTCAGTAAGGAATTAAGATTACGAATTTCTGCTGGGAGTGCATTCCACAGCCCAGAAGCAGCTACAGAGAAGGCCTGCCTCTGAGTCGCCACCAAACGAACTGGTGGTAACTGGAGACAGACCTCCTCAGATGACCTTAACGTGCGGTGGGGATCATGTAGAAGAAGGCTCTCTCTAAGATATCTTGGACCCAAGCTGTTCAGGGCTTTAAAGGTTTTAAAGATTTAGTTGTTTTGAAATAAAAAAGGAGCCTGTAGGACAAGTAATGAGTAATGCAATCTAAGATCTGTAAACATGTATTCAAAAATATGTTCATCACTGGATATTTTGGGGAAACAGTTGTTATGTCATCTTCTAGTTATACTGTGTCATTTTCATCACTAGTTATATTACGTGATGACTAAAACTATTTGGAGTAGGCTCAACTAATTTGCAGGGTTTTCTTCTGAAGAAGAAAAATAGGAAATAATTTGTATAGTTTCTACTATAGAACTCATTCCAAAATACAGACCTCTTCACTCTCCCTAGTGTGATGACACTAGTGACAAACTTTTCAAACTTGACAAAGCCAAAAGCCACACCCTAAACCCTTCTACAAGCTCCTGAACTGCCTCATTGTCACCAGCTGTTCTTGTAAGAGCAAGCATGAATTGTCCCATTTGCTGATCAGAATCTACCCTGGTTTGCATTTCAATGGGAGACTACATGTGTAATAGGGATGTGCACAAACCGAGTTCATGCACTGGTTCAGCACTGTGGGGAGTGGAGTGGCAAGTGGGATCTTTAAAAAAGAGGAGAGCAGGTCCTCCTTGCCAGCACACATGTGGCGTCGTTAATGATACTGCTCCTGGGGGAATTGGCAGATACCCTTGACTACCTTTGGGCTTGTGTGGAAACAAGCAAGTTTAGATGGAGCAGCTCATTTTCAGAATAAATGTGTGCAAAGGTTCTGTCACAGCAGGGTCATCCATAGGGCGGGAGCGACTGGGGCGATTGCCCCAAGCCCCACGCTGGCACAGGCCCCACTCTGGGCACACTGCAGTGCAACCTGCCCTCCTCTCTCCCCCATTCCCAGCCACTTATCTTTCCCCAGCACAGCACAGCACAGCCAGAGCCAATCTTTTGTGTGGATGTGCAGCTTGAAAGGCTCCCAGGCAAGCTGCTAGAGCTCCTTCTCTCTCCACCTCTCACCTGTTCAGCATGTGGGTGGGGCTTCAAGAAAGGTCTCCATGCAGGCCTCGCTAAAACCTGAAGCTCAGGAAGAAAGGAAGGAGGCAGGCAAAGTGTCCAGCGCTGGCTGCCCTTGCCCACCACAGCTCTCTACAGACCCTCTGCCCTGCCCTGCCCAGCCTTTGCCTGCTTAGTGATGGAGGTATTATGTGATTATGATGTGGCTATCCCCTTGCCTTGAATATTTAGGAATTGGCTTGCCATAGGGCTTTGGTATTGAGCAGAGATGTAGGGCAGGGTGGGAGGAATAGGTATATTTAAATTGAAGTGGTTTGGACAAATTGTTGGTGAAAATACCCATTTAAAAAGTCCTATAAGTGGCTTGTTTTATGGCAGAAAATTACAAAAATATCTTGAACAATATATAATATGTATATTTATATATAAATGCACTATGCTCAAATTAATTTGCAACCCAGAAGGTCTGAGAAATATGAAGCATGTATTGTGCTTTTTATTTTTATTTCTTTAGAAATGCATTATATGTCCAAGCTGGTTGGACATGTCCAAAAACTTCACTTACACTATTTACACTGTATGTCATTGATCAGTACGATTCTGTAACAATATGAAATGTTAAGGAGGTCCCACACATGCTGATTCGCCCCCAGCCCCGCACTCCCCTAGGGATGGCTCAGAGTCACAGAAATGACTGACAGAGAGTTTGAAGTTCAAAAACAGAATCTGGTTTATTTAAGAGTTTTGGGGTACAGGAAAGAAATCTTCATTAGCAAGCAACGCAATATTAACTAACAAAAATAACCAGGCTGATAACATTAATAGTACTAAATTGAAGCTCACAAGGAGGCATTTTGGCTTGAGATCCATATTAAATCCACCCAAGGCTGACCAGAGAAATGGTCTTAGAGAACAGCTTTGGATTTAAAGGAAGCAGAAGAAGAGGGGAGCCAAAGGCTTTAGAGCAGAGATTAGTTATACCTAAGTTCGTCATGGGCCCGTGATGTCACAGGCATGCAATGCTCCATACTCAAACTGCACCAGTGCGCCAGCCAAGGAGACCCACCGGCACCCACCGCTGCCATGGAAGAGGTGGCGGTGGCCTGATCCGCTCAGCTCACCCCCCACCCCAGTGATGAAGAGGAGGAAATAGCAGTGGGGCAGCAGCAGTGGGGCGGTGGTGGGGCAGCAGCGGCAGGGCTATGGGGAGGCCCCTAGATCATTTGGAGGACCCCCAGGAAGAAGGAGCAGCGGCAGGGGGAGGTATGGTATCCTTTAAAAATTATTAAAGGGGGGGGGCTCACAGTGGCAGGGCCTCCAAAGCCCTTCAGGTCCAGGTGCCAAAATTACCTAGGTGTGCCCCTAACTCCAATCCATTTGGATTTAGCCATCCAAATTCCTATAAAGGAGAAAGGTTTTGTTAACTCACTTTATTCCCAGACACATCTGCTCCTGAGTAAGCATACCAGCCTGCTTCTTAAAACCTTTCAAACAAAACATCTCTTCTCTTTTGCTCATTTAAAAAAAACAAAAAAAAAATGACTGTAATTCAATTTTCAATTTCAATAGAGAGTTTTTTGAGGTAAGCCAGAGCCCCTCAACAGACTTCATACAATAGCTGCTCACAGAAGATGGCTAACTGCAGAGCTAGTCAAATCTGCATACCTATTATCATAACTAACCTCCGCATACATATTATCATTTTTATTTCAATGCTCAGCAGAGCTGCGCGGTACCAGGGACTTTGCCTATACTTTTGCTCCGCATTTTAATCAACTGCTTGTTCACGGTTGTAGTCTGGTACAGCTGCTGTCCTTTCACCAACTTTATGACTCATGTCAGCCTGATGAAAGAGGGAGCAGCTGCAGAGATATAGAGTGCCTTTT
This sequence comes from Hemicordylus capensis, assembly GCF_027244095.1. NCBI lineage: Eukaryota > Metazoa > Chordata > Lepidosauria > Squamata > Cordylidae > Hemicordylus > Hemicordylus capensis. The sequence goes on from NC_069659.1 coordinate 139,326,860, forward strand.
CCTTATTCTAACATTCTTCTTTGTGATCTCTGTGCTTTTCGTGCTATTGGGTATGTGCCTGCGCAGAGCTGCATCTTGGTCCTTTCTACAGCTTTACCTTATAAGGAATTTTTGGTGGGAACCTTGTCCCCACCCACCCACCCCCCGGGGCTGCTTCACCTCTTCTCCTCAGCCTTTCGTTGACCACCTCAGTAAGCATATCTTCAGGTCTTTTATCCAGTCTGTGGACTTGCTTTGCCTGAGGGGAGAGAGAGAGAGAGAGTGTGTGTGTGTTTATAGAACTAAAACTCTTTCTTAAATCTCAAGCCTAATTTGTGGTTTATGGAGGCCATAATAAAGTGTTGGGAATTCCCTCTGGTAAGAGAAACCCTTTTTCATTATAGCAGAGTGCACAGAGTCACAACACAGGGGAATCTGGTTAGGCATGTGTGTATGCTGAGAGTAAAATAACTTGGAGCCAGTTCATAGTTTCAAATCAATATAAGGAGTATTTATTATAGAACTCCATTCTAGATAGTAAAGTGAAGAGATAGGATCTCTAATCTGTCTTGCTAGCTGGAAGCAGATGGATTCTGCATCTCTGTACACATGGTGTAGGGAGAGAGGAGCTTGCATGTTGCAAGGGAGAAGGAAGGGAAGAGGAAGTGGCAGGAAGGAAGGAAGGAACAAAGTCCCTGAGATTAACAATCTACATATCAAAGGGATAGTGTCAGAGTAGTAGAGAAGGGATGACCAATGTCTTGACCCTCTAGCCCGCTCACTCACTAGTCTGTCCTCCTATGTCACTGAGACAAGAGACAGTGTATAGTCCTTCACTTCCAACATAAAGGACTGCAAATCTCTGCTCAGAGTCTATCCACTTAAATTACTGATGCTATCCACATATCATAGCAGTTGGCAAAGCCACCTTTGCCTGATCCCATTGGAGTTCATTCAGCTCTGACAACAGCTACACACATGGTTTTCTGTAGAGGGATACTGTTGGATGCAGTATGTAAAGAAGCAACCTGGGCATCTCCCTCTACATGCATCAGACACTACACTCTGGACCTATGAGCCAGATCTCACGCTTCCTTTGAAGCTGCCTTCCTCGAGTCTATATCTGCATAGGCTGCACCTTCCATCCAGGTAAAATGGTATTTGGTATGATCCCAATAGTGGATATCCACAGAGATTATGAAGAAGAAAGCAGGTTTCTTACATGTAACTTTAATTCATCAAGTGGTCTTCCATGCATCCACACATCCTACCCTTCTCCACTGCAGCAGCCTGTCATGACTTAACACTGGGTTTATGGCGGTTGCTCAGACTGAAGAGAAGAGGTGGAGCACCCCTTAGGAGGGGTGGGGTTCCCACAAAATTTTATTTATAAGGTAAAGTTCTATAAAGTTTCAAAATGTGGTTCTGTGCAGGCACATATCAAATGGTGTGAAAGCAGTGCACACTAAAAGAATTACGGCTGCAGGTAAGAAACCTGCCTTAGTGAAAAGTAGAGCAGAGGCACAAGATAAACAGGGTTGGGATTAGAGGTGGGCAAAACTTACCTGCCTTGATTCCAAATGGATTTGGTCTTTCCAAGCCTTTTCAGATACCGTATTTTTCAGACCATAAGACGCACCTGACCATAAGACGCACCCCCGGATTAGGGGCCGAATCGGCCCAAGATACTGCCGCCGCCCGCCCACCCGCCTGGATTAGGGGCCGAATCAGCCCAAGATACTGCCGCCGCGGCCGCCGACCGCCCGGATTAGGGGCCGAATCGGCCCAAGCTACTGCCGCCGCCGCCGACCGCCCGCCCGCCCTCCTAGCTGCCCGAGTCCTCACCACTTCAGGGACCCGCAATTGGAGAAGGAGAGAGGAGCTTGCAAACAGAGCTCCTCTCTCTACAAAGCCTCGGCCCGAACTGGCGCTTTGGGCGCAAAGGACGCCTGGGAGTTCCGAAGAGCGTCGGAACTCCCAGGCGTCCTTTGCACCCAAAGCGCCAGTTCGGGCCGAGGCTTTGCAGAGAGAGGAGCTCTGTTTGCGAGCTCCTCTCTCCTTCTCCAATTGCGGGTCCCTGAAGGTGGTGAGGACTCGGGCAGCTGGGAGGGCGGTCGGCGGCGGCAGTAGCTTGGGCCGATTCAGCCCCTAATCTGGGCGGTCGGCGGCCGCGGCGGCAGTAGCTTGGGCTGATTCGGCCCCTAATCCGGGCGGGCGGGCGACAGCATTCGGACCATAAGACGCACCCTCATTTCCCCCCCACTTTTTTTGGGGGGGAAGTGCGTCTTATGGTCCAAAAAATATGGTAATTCTCATAAGCAGTTCAGGCTTTTCCTAAGAGTCATCTGAAAACTGGAAAGATCACATTCATTCAGGAGTTCCCCATCCACCTTCTTCCGTCCTATACCTTCCTGACTACAGTTTCCCTCTTCTCTCCCACTTCCCAAACTTGTCTTGTGAGGGGAGGCAGAAATTAGAATCAAGGGACAGTGGAGGGCCCAGTTTTAAGTTCTCATTTTGTTCCCAGTAATATGATGGAGGCTTCCAAGCATATTCAGAAGCCTTCCATAACCACTGAGAACAGTGGGATTCCTGACTGTTCATTGGGCCAGAAGGAATGAAAATAACACAACCCAGCATTCCCAGCTGCAATTGAGACTTTTTAGCATGTTTGGAATCTCCACTGTGTTGCTGGGGACACAATTGAAACCTAAATCTTCCACTGCCTCCAGCCTTCCCTGATGCCAGTTTTACATTATCTCCTTTTTTAAGGTAAGTTTGGAAAAGAGGTGATGAGGGAAACCAGTAGTCAGAAAGGCTGGGAACTGTTGTGCTGAGCTGAACTAATTGTGAGCTAAGTTCAGTTTCAGAGGAGAGTTCGGCCCAACTTATGGTTGTCCCAGCATTTCCAAACTGGGGGAGTTCATTACCCCTGCCTTCCAATTCTAAAACCTAGTGACATCCCTACCTGGAATAGGAGCAAAGCTGGACCAGGCCAGTTTTGAAGGCAAACTGATTTTCTACAGAATGCTAGAATGTTGACACAAGCAAAGCAATAATGGAACACTCTAGAAAGCAGAAGAGAGGAGCTAAACTATGAGAGCATTGCCTGAAGTTAAAAGTGTGACAATAAATGAGAAGTCTCAAGTAGGAGCAATGGGCCAATTGTCTATGCAGGACAATTTAACAGGATGATATAAGGGAGGATTAGCAGAAGAAGCAGGACCAAAAAGAGAAATTTAGGAGATACTCTGGGAAGGAAAAATGCCAGTGAAGTTGGAGATGTTCAGCACTGTTGAGAAGAAGACTAATCCCATTGTTCAAAATGTCCTATTTCACTCTGTTATAAAAATGATTACTACTGCTAAATAATATTTGCCTAGTCTAAGAGGAAGCATTGAAACAACCCATTTACCAGAGACAGGGTCACTCCTACCAATAGTACCAAGACATAGAAGAGGTAGAATGAAATTTATAACCATGTGTCAGTGGCATCATTTCTAGAGTAGAAATTGCATCAGTTTCTTGTTGGAGATAGAGTTCCAGTGCATCGACCTTTTGCACCAACTATCCTAATGACCACTAGGGGCATTGGGAGTAGAGGTAGTTAGTGAGGGTCTCCTTACCTGACCCTGCTTGCCTCTACTCTATGACCCCTGCCTTGACTCCTTGGGTACATCCTGTAGTGAGTCAGTCCTCTTCCTTTGCTTCTAGAGAGAAGATGGAAACATCTCTCGCTCTCTCTACCTATCCATTATGGAGCTGATAGATAGGACTAGGCCTTTCCTATCTCAAATGTACTTCACCGATAAACCTATTTGGTTTAGATTGTACAACAATCTCCATGCAAGTTTTTTAAATAACTACAACAACTAGATTCTGCACTCTACTCTGTAACTAGAGTGGGTAACTTCTTTTGGCACTTTGCGAAATAATCACAAACCCCAACATTTATTTCATCTAATAACCTATTAATTGTGTGCATCAGTGATTATCCGGAGCTACATACAAACACATATAAAACCAATGCTGTCATTTAAGCATACTGAATTTCTTCCCATTCTCTGAAGGAATAGGGTGGGAAATCCTAGTTATAAAATTTATCTGAGCCAATGCATAGTATTTGTTAATGTCATCAGTTGAGGTTTTCTCATCAGCTAGGTTAAATATTGCCTGATAAGATAATTATAAACTAGTTTATGGTTTCATATCAACCAATTATTCATATGACTGTCATAATTTCGCTAATGGTTGCCACCCCAGATAACTAATTTTAATGAACGGATGTGGTTCCAACAGCTTAATCTGATAAAGTAAATCACACTGGGTAGTTTAAGCACTTCATTATTCTTTCTGAAAAATCTACTGGTTTGGCTTTTGATGAGAATGTTGATTAAACTTCTCCAAAACATCAGGCACAGTGACTGTTAAAGTGATGAATAAGTTGTTGCTTCTTGGAGCAGTTCATTAATTTACCATAAGCTACAGTGTGTCTTTATTGTTTTCTAATAGCAGAATTTACCCCAAACTATTTGAAAAAAAACTATCTGAAATAATCATCTGTTCTCAGTGAACAGTAAAGTGTTGTTCAAAGTGTTGATCGTTACTGAAGGGGCTTACAAGATTTGATTTCCATAGCCCTATTCAGAAATTATGTTGTACCATCTTATTTATTATTATTATTATTATTATTATTATTACTACTACTACTACTACTACTATTGCTATTTACACAGTCAGACAGGCGTTATTGACTGGTTTGTTTTAGCCAGACATTGAGTCCTTCCCAAGGACCTGGGATGACTGAATTTTATTATCAATGTTGTTGCTGCTATTATTATAGATATTGTCGCAGAATATAGGGTGTTCCCAGTAATGTTGCTTTTTGTAATTGCCTGGTGGTGATTTCTGAGGCCCTTATAGTGTTGAGGTGCTCTTCAAGTTGTTTTGGAATTGCACCTAGGACGCCAATTACCACTGCGATTATTTTGGTCTTCTTCTGCCACAGCCTTTCAATTTCAATTTGTAGAACTTTGTATTTTGTTATTTTTTTCTATTTCTTTTTCTTCTATTCTGCTATCCCCTGGTATTGCTATGTCGATTATTTTGACTTGTTTTTCTTTCTTCTCGACTACAGTTATATCTGGTGTATTGTGTGGCAGATGTCTGTATGTTTGTAGACGGAATTCGAATTCGAACTGGTTCGAACTGGTTCAGACACCCTAAAATTGGTAGAATGGTAGCTGGCACCCAGGGGTACCTGCCACCCAAACCCCAAAGCAATCGGACACTCGTACGATTTTTTATGAATTTTTGAAAATTATTTCTATTTTAGCAACCCATGGAGGTGGTTGGCACCCTCGCTCTGGGCCCCCCCAGCCCCCCCAAGTGCAGTTATGGGGCTGCTGAAACCTCCATTCTTCCCTATGGAGAAAAACCTTAAAGCCACTTGTGGGGTGCTGGGGTGTCCCAGAGTGAGTGGTGGTCTAGTGCAAAGAGGGTGCCGACCACCCCCATGGGTTGCTAACCCATGGGGTACTGGGTTTTGTTGTTTCTGAAGTGTTCTGAGTGTAGATTCTTTGGTAGCATATAAGATTTTCAATGACAAACCATGAATCCACTCTCATTGCTAACCTTAAAGACATATAAACTTCAAAAATCACTTAAAAATCAGCTCTTTGCCCAATTCCTTTCAAATAATTCTGATCGCTTCCTGGCCCCCCTTGGGCACTACCACCCACCACACTCTGCTCTAGTCCACCCCTTTGCCCCCAATGTGAAGCTATACATTTGCGGACACCTCCATGCTTCTTTATGGAGAAAAACCTTAAAGACACGTAAACTTCAAAAATCACTTAAAAATCAGCCCTTTGCCCAATTCCTTTCAAATAATTCTGATAGCTTCCTTGCCCACCCTACGACCCACCACACTCCGCTCTACAACACCCCTTTCCCCCCGACGTGAAGCTATACATTTGCTGCAATCCTCATTAGTCCCTATGAGGAATTCAAAAATACTTTAACAATTCACCAGTAATCAGAGGAGTGTCCAATTGCCTTGGGGTTTTGTGGGTGGTAGGCACCTCTGTCTGTCTATCACCCACCCCACTTTTGTGCCCCTAGGTGCTCCACAATAGGGGATATGGACTGGTTCTGGTCCCATTATACTCTATGAGAAAAATAATTGAAAATATTTCAAATATTCATAAAAAATCATAGGGGTGTCTGATTGGTTCAGGGTTTGCATGGTTGTTGGCATCCACAATAAGGAATAATGGGCTGGTTGGAGTCCCATTATATTCTATGAGGAAAAAAATAAAAATAATTTTCAAAAATTCATAAAAAAATCGTACGAGTGTCCGATTGCTTTGGGGTTTGGGTGGCAGGTACCCCTGGGTGCCAGCTACCATCCTACCAATTTTTGGATGTCCAAACTGGTTCAAACCAGTTCGAATCAAACCACCCCCTGGTTTGGTTCGAATTCAGACCTGCAGCTCGAACCTGATGGCTGGTTCGGTTCGAATTCGAACCTTCGAATCACTCTGGTTCGAATTCGAACTGGTTAGAATTTGAACCGGTTCGCACATCCCTACGGTCCACCACTCCAGATGGGGCTTGGGTATAGTTTTCCATGCTTCCATATTCTAATAGTTTTGGTTGTGAAAACTGAAGAATTTGCTTCCCAAAATATATATGATTGCAAATTCCATACTATCATATTTTTTAAAAAAACAACAACACTATATAGCATTGTGTGTAGATGTATTCTGGATACAAACTTTTCTTGAACATTTCTGTTGAAGAAAAATGAATTGTCTTCCTGTTTCATCAGAGAGGGTGTTTTTTAAAAATAAAACTTCAAATTGCTCACTTAAATTGGTTTGAATCAGAATATTAATATGATCACTTGTAACCGTAGGCTGTGCATAAAAAAACCTCATCCTTCAGACAAGGTTGACTAAGTATTAACATCTGTATTTCAACTACTTCTTGTTTAAGCTTGTTCAAAAAGAAAAAGTGCTTTTGTCTGCACATAGCTCCTAGGAAGAAGACAGATTTCTTTTTCGAAACATTTAAAAATGGCCAGCTCTGTGAAAAATACAATATGTCCAAATTCCCATTCTCATGTAACATATTAAGCAGAATTGTGAAAGATAAGAATAAGATAAGTGCCTATCATATATTCTCAATGTATTCTGCAAACACAAAATTCATATTGTGCTCTCAGTCAGTACGCATTTGTGGTAATCGGGATAAAATCAATCATTAAGCATGACTGCTTCCATAGAACAATGAAGTGTGAGATACTCAAAACTTTTGCCTGAGTTCGAAGCACCATCTTGCTCCCTGTACACATGCTTCTACGGGATCCCATGCTACTTCCTAGCATGATCTCAGCCTCTGGGCACACGCTGAGCAGGGACCTTCTGCGATTTTCTCAGTGTCATCTGCTGGCTAGCCCTTCCATTCTGAGAAGAAACACACACCCCTCCTTTTTCGTTACCACTTCTGTAGTAACTGCGGGAAAGGGCGGATTCTACTCAGAACTGAAGAGCTGGCCTGCTGGTGGCACTGCAAAAATTGTACGGGGTCCCTGCTTAGCATGTGTACAGAGGGTAAGATAATGCTAAGAATCAGCGTGGAACTCTGCAGCAGCCGTGTGCACAGCGAGTAGATCACTCTTGGAACTTGAACACGAGTTTCGAATATCCAACACTTTATTGTTGTAAGGAAGTGGCCTATGTCTGACCTAAAATCAAGTTGGATGTTTTATTTCAACTTAGTACATATGAAGTGCTTGAGAGTCTTGCCTTTTTGTGGGGACTGGTACAGATTTTAAATCCAGAAGATAATATAATAAGTATAACCAAATAGCTCACAGCTGCACACACTGGTTCTCCTCATTTCTAATTTGTTCTAACTATAGAAACATAGCTCTGCCAAGTTTTACATTGCAGTGATAAAATCTCAAATATAATTCATGTACTGCTAAACTTCAATTTCCTTTCAATGCACATATGGGGCTGTATCCAGTGCACATGGCTCACGTCTTCCCTGCTCCAGAAGAATTATCAAGTGATTCATTAGGAGCCTGGTTTGTCTAAAAGAGCCTCCCCACCCCCCCACCCCTGGTAACTGTTTAGTACTCACTGAATATGAGACAAAAGAAAATTTCAGTGATGTTCCTTGCTGGATCAGCCTCTATTGAAAGAGGCTTCCTGAATGCACACCTTCAAGCCAGAATGGGAAAGGCAAAGCTATAAAACCCTGAATAGGATCGTTTTCTTATATTATTCTGGATCCATGCCCAACATGGTGTATCACATCTAGCAGGGATGTTGTTAGAGATGGCCTAGTTGACATCATAAATGCCTTGCTGAGGGAGGGCAGGATGCCTCCATTTTTGAAGGAGGCAATTGTGACATCTTTGTTTAAGAAGTCTTCCCTAGATCCCTCAGTGATGTATAATTATAGGCTAGTCTCCAACCTCCCTTGGGTGGGCAAGGTAATTGAAAGGGGGGTGGCTGATCAACTCCAGGCAGTTTGGGATGATACTGACTATCTAGAGCCATTTCAAACTGGCGTTAGCGTGGACTATGGGGTGGACACAGCCTTGGTCGGCCTGAGGGATGATCTCTACCAAGGAAAGGACAGAAGGAATGTCCAGAATGGGTTTTTTTTAACCTTTCTGCTGTTTTGATACGATCAACCATGGTATCCTTCTGGATTGCTTGGGGGATTTTGGAATAGGTGGCACTGCTCTGCAGTGGTTCCATTCCTATCTCTCAGGTAGATTCCAGATGGTATCGCTCAGAGATAGTTGCTCTCTGAAACGAGAGCTATTGTAGGGTGCCCCTCAGGGCTCCATCCTATCTCTGATGCTTTTTAACATCTATATGAAACAGCTGCGTGAGATCATCAGGAGATTTGGAGCAGGATGTTATCAATAGTCTGATGACACCCAAATCTATTTCTCCATGACATCATCATCAGGAAATAGCATAGCCCCCCCTAAATTTCTGCCTACAGGCAGTAATGGACTGGATGAGGGATAGTAAATTGAAGCTGAATCCAAGCAAGACAGAGGTTACTCATGGTAAGGGGTCATACTTCGAGGGATGTGATAGATCTTCCTTTTATGAATGGAATTGCACTCCCCCAAAGGAACAGGTATGTAGCTTGGGAGTGGTTCTGGACCCAGATCTCACTCTGGTTTCTCAGGTTGAGCCTATGGCCAGGAGTGCTTTCTATCAACTTCGGTTAATACGACAGCTGCATCTGTTCCTTAAAAACAATGATCTCAGAACTGTGGTGCACTCTCTGGTAACCGCTAAGCTTGACTACTGCAATGCACTCTATGTGGGGCTGCCTTTGTATGTAGTTCGGAAACTTCATTTGGTTCAAAATGCAGCGGCTAGATTAGTCTCTTGTGTTTTTCGGAGAGACCATATTTTGTGCCTGTTTTAAAGCAACTGCATTGGCTGCCAATAGGTTTCCCAGCAAAATACAAAGTGCTGGTAATTACCTTTAAAGCCCTAAATAGCTTAGGTTACCTGGGAGAGCACCTTCTTCTGCATAATCCCCACCGCACATTAAGGTAATCAAGAGAGGTCCATCTCCATATACCTCCAGCTCATCTGGCAGTGACTCAGGAATGGGCCTTCTCTATAGTCACTCCTGGGCTTTGGAATGCGCTTCCTATAGACATTTGTGGCTTAATTTATTTACCAGCCTTTAAAAGAGCCATTAAGACACTTTTTTTTGGCCAGGCTTTTAATACTCTCTGCATGTTTTAAATTTTTAATTGCTGTTTACTTTTTAAAATTGCTGTAATCTTTGAATGTTCAAATTTTTTTAATTGTTTAATAATTAGTTTTTATGGGGTTAATTTTTGTGAGCCGCCTAGAGCCTTTGGAGTCAGGTGGTATATAAATAAAATAAAAAATCTTTTTTTCTATGTAAACCACTTTGAGAACATTTTTGTTGCAAAGCAAAATGAATTGAGATTTATTTATTTATTTATTTATTTATGACATAAGGGAAATTACTCAAAGTAATCCCATTGAAACTGAAAAGATTAAGTGGGAATACTTTTGAGTAATTTTTCTCATAATGTAAGCCAATAATAATAAGTAGACAAGAGCCTGTTGAGGGGTGTGAGGAGAAACATTAAAATCCTCACACAGCAGAGTATGCTCTTGTGGAAAAGAAGTTTAGCCCAAGAGATTACCCAGATACACTAGGTTGAGTTCAAATAAACAAATAAAGGTTTATTAAGAAACTAAATCATCACTTACTGAGAGAGAGAGATTGAACATACCCAAACAACAACAACTGAACAATTCTAACTGACCAAGACAGACCTAGTATTAGCATCTTATTATGCCTCTAGTGGTCAGAAGAGGTTACTGCGGTGCTAAAAGCAATGTTTTAGAATTCTTACTTCTAATAGATCCTCCTCAATCCTTTAAGTTTGTGAAGGTCAGGAGGCTTTTCTTTGCATCCCTCCTTTCCCACAGATGAGGGTACAGAGCCAGACCTTCACTGTGGTGGTATCTATCCGCACTGTGGAAGGCACTTTCCAGGGAAGTCTACCCAGCTCCCTCTCTGATGGTTTTTCACAAGGCTATTTTTGAGGGCATTTTCTGTTTCCTGTTTTGAATTGGGTTCAAGCTGATTTTAGCCTTTATTTATTTGCTTGTTTGTGCATGTGTTCATATATCTACCTATTAAAAACATCAATACAAGACCAAAACCCAAAACAGACCTTTCTTGGGGAAGCAATTCCACAACTGGGCACAGCCACTGAGCAGGCCCTCTCGCATGTTAACTGAATGCGGTTCTAATACTGGGGGAACATGGATAAGACCCCCTCCAGTCAATCTTAATGCACAGGCAGGTATGTATGAAAGGAGCTGCTCCATTAGATAGCCTGTTATGCTGGTGTGATGGTGGTTCTGTTGCTAGCTCTGTCTTGTTTTTGCACCACATTTTATTGTTCTTATTGCTTTTAGCCTGTTTTGCTCATTTTTAATTTTGGATGCTGATAAAAAATTCATACATAAATAAAGTCTCTCTTGGAACACATCTGGGGGCAGCTTTCCATGTTTCTGTTTAGTACCATAGACAAGGAATGCATAGGTTAAAGAAAGCATAGTGAAAAGCTTTCTGGGGGCGGGGGCTTGAAGTCTGACTCTAGCCATTTATTCTTTATGGTCTACACTAGGAGTTCCAAACCTTAAGTTCCCAATGTTATTGGACTACAACTCCCATCATCCCCAGCCACAATGGCTAGGGATGATGAGAGTTGTAGTCCAACGTCTGGGGATCCAAGGCTGGGAACAATGGCCTACACTAAATTGATCCTTCAGCCTGTAGTGTAGACAACTGGAGAGCAGCAATGGTAGAACACGAGTGCAGGTTGAATTTGCACCAGATGTTAACCCAGTTCCCCTCTAAACTACCAGAAGGGTACACCTTTATAGCTAAGAAGATGCCAGAAAGAGGAATGTGGAGGAAGATTGAAGGACTTCAATCAGTTGAAGTCCTATAGAAATTAAGTAGTACTTTAGAGTAATCCTTTTAGAATAATTCCCGAGTACTACTTGTGAGAAACTTACTCTGGATGTCAGCAACTTACTAGCGATTAAATTCCATTGAATTCAGTGATACTTCTGAGTAAGAATATTTAGGGCAGTTTTGCACATCTCAGTATCTATTACTATGATGACAAATAAAATATACCATTGCTATTGCATTAGGCCTTAGATGTGTCTACATTTCTTTAACTGAGACGTTTTCATATTTTTGTTTTTTAGCTAGACAAGCCCTTTAATGACAGAGCTACAAACAGCTCTTCTTAATAACAAAATGCATACCAGTTGGCTCTCAAACATCAAGTTCCTCAAGCAGAGAGACTGAATGCACCTGTAAGCACACATCTTCCTGCCTTCTCCAATGCGTCCACTGTCTTCCAGCTGTATGGATCAACAGTCCAGATAGGCTGAAATTCTCTGCTGTAAATTCAGACAACTGGTATTACTTGGTATTACCTGGGGTGTGGATTTGACTGTGAGCTGTACATTTCTTTTGTCTCATTTGTTTCACAGTCATGGAGGCTTCTGATCAAAAAATGTTTATCTAGAGTAGTAAACTCATGCTTAGCATCTTCCCAACTTCTAAAAAAAGTGTTAGAACATAAGGACAAAAAACTGGCAATCAACTGATGAATATTTCTCAGGCTGGCAATTAACCCAGCCAAACGTATGAACCACAGCTGTCAAAACATAGTATACTTCAGATGCTATACAGCAGATTTTCCCCTTTGTTGGCTCTAGCTCATTTACAAATGTAATTTGACAAGATTCAAAAAACGACTTTCCTGAAACACTTTTGATGTTCAGAAATGCTTTAGATGCTGGAGATCCAGATGCCATTTTGAATTTACTGCCAAGCTATCCCCAGAAAGCAAATTTTCTTCAATGTTATCAGAGGGTTCTTCCCAAGTGACCACAGTGGAATGTTCCCAGTGTCATCTGAAGTGGTTCTGTGCCATGCACTTTAGCATTTAAAGTGAAACTTTAAAAATATGAAGGGAAAATATTTGAAGATGGAGTTTACATTAATTTAAAGGCCATTTCAGGGGCGGAGCCACCATTGGGCCAATGGGTTCAAAGAACCCGGGCCGCCGACCAATCAGGAGCCGCGAGAGTGGCCCCGACACGCCCCCCCCCCCCGCGTCTGATGTCAGAGGCGGGGACGTATTCAGGGAGCCGAAGAAAGGGCCTGGATGAGGGAAAGACGGACTTTGAGCCGAGCCAGGGGGACCGATCGGGTGGGGTGGGAGAAGGCGCCGTGCAACTCCAGGCAGAGAGAGCAGGAGCGGGGCACTCAGCCATTGGGAGAAGCCATCGGGGAGCTGGGAGCAACTCCCAGGAGAGGCAGGAGAGAGAGGGGGCCCTGTACGGCCAAATTATCCATTGGGCTGTCTGGGGAGGAGGGAGACTGGGCAGGCGCACGGGCACTGACCTCGATGGGCCTGCTGGGTGTGGAGGAAAGGGGGTGGGAGGCTAGTTTAGCTCCTGAGCGGGGGCTGCGCGGCCCCTTCGGGAACTAAACTAAGGCTGGCGCTGCGTTTGCAGCACCAGCCAGGAGCGGCAGGGAATAGTCGCTCCTGGCTGCGCGCTGCAAATGCAGCGCCAGCCTAACTAGCTCCTGAAGAGGCTGTGCGGCCCCTTCAGGAGCTAAAAGACTGGCGGTGCTTTTGCAACGCAGCCCAGGAGTGGCTCTTCCCTGCAGGGAAGATCTGCTCCTGGGCTGCGTTGCAAAAGCACTGCCAGCCTTCATTTAACTGCCGAAGGGGCTGCGCGGCCCCTTCGGCAGTTAAAGGGAAACTCCCGGCCGAACGGAGCCTCAAGGCTTCGTTCAGCCAGACCACGCCCCCGCGCCTGATGTCAGACACGGGGGCGTGGCTAGCCGCAGCGTCTGACATCAGATGCCGGGGCAGAGTCAGTGGGGCCGCGGCAGCGGCCGCACACAGGCCACCTGCGGTCCCGGTCCGCCACTGGGCCATTTTACACATTACAGAATTTCTACATGAAAAGCACTTCTGAGGGTTTTAGGATATAACCTAAATGTAGATATTCATATGTGGCAATTGCACACACATGTACTTTACTGCTTGTACATATATGAGAAGCACTGGTGAGCATTGATGTTTGACTAATGCAGCACCAATGCGCACATGGGGGATGGGGGTTGACAACCTCCCCTTTCTCCAGAAACACTCTGTGCCACATAGCACCCTTGTCCTATTAGTCTGGATCTCAGCCTCTATGTTTAAGCACTCCTAACTTTGTGTGTTAATTATGACTTAGGGTGCACATGCTTTGGGAAAGTGTGGTCCATTGCTACTGCCTGATGCTTATACGTATGTCAAACTGCATGTCTATGCATAGGAGATTTTTCAAAGGTGATGTCTTTGTTTTACAGACTTCCCATCATTCTTCATGGACCTCAGTGCTTATTCTACTCCCATGCTGATTAAGGTTGATTTTCTTAATCTGCAAAATGTGTTCACATTTCTAAGCATCCTGAGAGGCAACATGTCAGGATGAAAGTTCAGTCCCCATCACCCTCCTGACTTCTCCCATAGGGAAAAACAGGTAGTGTAGTAGAGAAAGCCCCAAGATGCCAGTGGAATTGGAACTCAGTCCCACCCACCACTACCCACACCATGAGAGGATCTTGAGGGTCAAAAGACCCATGTAGACAGGATCTAAGCAGCATATGAGTGTGTCCCTTTTGTCCTCCTATTTTCCAACTCGCTAGAGAAGACTGGATGGGAAGAAACGATGCAGGAAGGGGCTGGTGAACTGAGCAGCCCTTGGCTTATTCAAACTACTAATGGAAATTTGCAGTTGTAAATGGGAACCATGATTGAGCTCACACTTCTCTGTTCATTACATTCACTACATTACATTGTTTAGGTATACACTTAAAAATCTGAATTGTGAATGTTGCAAACAAGGTTGAAAATACATGTATTGTACAGATACAGTTGTCCAAGAATCAGGATTGGCTGTGGCTTTTTGATGAGTATATATACGTTATGGCAGATCCTGTTCCTGTATAACACATGAAACATCCCCCAAACTCCTAGAAAATGGTAGTAGCCATGACAAATTGTGGTCTTATTCTTCATATATACTTCAGTTTGTTTATTTTATCTTAAAATATTTTTATCTCACTTTTCTCACATTAAAAACAAAGTGGCTAATAAACCAATCTATAAAAAACACAATTTTAAAATGTAGCAGATTACACAACAAAAAAGCAACAAAACAAAATATAAGCCAACAACAATAATATCAGCAGATTATTAAACTGTGATGCCACCTTGCTCGAGAACAGAATGTTAGAAATTAGATGGTAATTACTACAAGGATAGTAATTAGTGCTATAGAGTGATCCAAAGATGGTTTCTCCAGTAAGGGTTGTACAGGTAATACTTTCAAAACTGATAGCACATGTGCTCCTCTTAAAGAGGCACGTATTGCCTCTGCTGTCCAGGCAGGAGGTCCTGGCTTCACTGTTCTAATTAACTAGGATGGACAAGAGTTCATAAGTGGCTGATTGCATAGATCCAAGAATTCTGCCATTCTTGGATCTTTGAGATGTTCATACCTTCAAGTAGATGAGCTACTTCTAAATTTCGATAAGAGCTCACAAAACATTGTTTTGTAAAGCAAAGGTGGGCACAGTTCATGTTCATTATTACACAGTTGAGGGTGCTAATCACTGGCAGGAATTTTGTGCTGATTTCCAAGGATAAAGCGATCCAATCCTACACAGGTTTACTCGGAAATAAGTCTCATATGAGTCATGCTGATTCTTTTTTCAGTCTGTAATTAGGTTTTGAGGTTTATATTTAGATTTTATAAATGGACTCACTGAGTTCAGCAAGACCTGCTGTCAAATAAGTATGCACAGAATTGCATCTTTAATCATGTGCGGAGTCTGAGAAAAATGGTTACTACAACTGCATTAGCCAAGTGAGAAGTTTTTTTAAAAAAACAAAAACACATGAAACAAAGACCACCTACAAAAATCTAGATGTTCATTTCAGATGTTTATTTTTTCTGTAAGTTATACATATCAAATGTCTGCTGTTTAATGAGGTTAAAGAATGCAAAGTTAAAGTAATTTTATCTGTTTTGCTTCCAAAATAAAATCCACTTTGGTGAAAGCCAGGAAATTGAGCTAAGCTTATAAGTGTAATGTTAAAGTATTATCAAGCTGCAAGCTGCATTTCATCATTGAATCTTTTATTCACTTTCCAGAATATTCAGCACATTAGCTAACTTTTCCTTTCTATGTGTGGGCGTTTAAATCATACTAGCCAATAAACCATTTTCTTGCATATATAGAATGCCAGAACATGAGAGCACTGGTCAATAATCTAACCAATTTAGTGCTCATTTCATTTCTATTAACTAGAAAACCTTGTTTATCGATGCAATGTTGCAGTAGATTTGTGAGGGTGGTTTTCCCCAATGTTTCAAATAAATCTTTACTTATTTCCTTATAAGTTTTCAAAAAATATTTCAAGTCATCTGTTTCATTAGATTCTTCAGAAATATCAAGTAGCCGGGCACACTTCAGAATTTATTGGATGCTCATATATCATCCAGCCTTTCAAAACTGTGCAATATTTCACACAGATCGCCTAATTAACGTACACATTGATTACATGGCTGAGCTCAATCTTTTGAAAACATGCCGTGCTAGTTTGAAAACCAAACGTGGGATGAAAGAATTCTGTAGGGATGTACACTTAAAAAGACTGGAAGTTTTTATCACTCTGAATTGATCTGTATCATTATTCTATTAAAAAATCTCTTTCAACATCTTCAGAACTTTTGTCATGCCTTTTTACTGCAAATGTTTTGATGAATAAGGAAGTGGGTGTAGATGCCACACCGTTTTCTTGGGGTGGCTTCACACAATTATTTATGGAAAAGGGAAGTCACATGTTGTATATTTTCCCTTTCATTCTCCTACAGAAATCCTTTTCTTGCAAAAATATCTTATTCTGGTCAAATTGCAGTATGGAGGTTTGTCATTAATCATTGTTCATAATGCGATTTAACCTGGTTATGTGGGGGCCCATTCACAAGAATGTTTTACCACAGCAGCGGACACCCAGGATTACTCAACAGTGGCACTATGAGTGGAAGACATGAGGGATAAGGAAAGGATAGTGTAACTACTACAGGTGACCTTCCGTCTCTTTTTGGCATCATTTCACTGACATTTATGAAGACTGAGAGTCCGAACTACAACAGTACACAGCATTGTAGGGCACTGTATCGCTGTGGCTGCAAAAAGCTATTCCCACTGTCCCTGGCCAGGAGCTGCAAGCCTCAGACACTCTGTTCCTGAAGTGCTGTTGCAATTAATCATAGGTCAAATAGTTCCCATCCATGGAATGGACTGCTATGGTCCTGCAGGTCATAACTGACAGTTGTTGAACCATCACCATCTCACTTCAACCGTGTTGCCAGAAGAAGCACTGCAGCTATGCAGAAACACTGCATTTTCTGGGCTTCATGTATGGCAGATGTTTAGGGAGGGTGAGTGGCTTGGGAAGGTTCTGCTCGGTAGCTGGCAATGCTGTGTTGAGGAGCATTCTTCCAGATCATGGACTAAAGCCCCACATGCTTTAGGGATAGAGTTGATGTGCTCTTTCCACATTTCTGCTCCCCCTACTATCACCCTGCCTGGCTTTTTCCCCTCTCTTCATTTTCTAGCCTTGTTCTTTCTTGGGTTGGTTAAACTAGGAATTTGTGATATCCTGGCCGGGGGGCGGGGGGGCTTACCACCAGTGCTGTAGTAAAGTGCCTTTGTTTTCCTTCACTTTTGCCTATAAAATTGGTTTGAAAACCCAGATATTCTCAGGGGGGGAAAGCTCAGCTATATAGTGACTTTTCCTATCATAATGTGACCATGTAATTATAGATTTGGAACAAAAAAGAATTCTTAAAGAAAATTTTTCTTCTTCCAACTAAGAATGTTTTTCTTCATCGGTACTCTTTTTCAACATGCTGTTGTGCAGTAAACCCAAAGAAGCATTTGCCGTTTGAAGTGGCTCCCTCAACCGTATGCCAAGTATGCGGCTATTGCTTTTGTCAGAGTATCAAAACATTATAACTTTTCCCAGTGAAAGCCACACTTACATATTTAAATTTGAAACCCACAAGGCAAAGGGACTGCCTAGGGAGGACTTGTTTCTAAGTGCAAATGGAAATTGGTGCTGGTGCTAAAGTTGAATCTAATTCCTGGCAAGTGGAAGTCCATGCACAGATATAATTTATTTTCAAGGTGCCCCATCTCAAGGGTTCATGATGACTAACAACATGTTTTTAAAAGAACATTAAAGCTGAATGGTGCAGAACTAGGATAAACATTTGTATAGACATATTTACTCAGTACTCTTGGACAATGCAGAGCACTGTGTAAATGCCCCCTTGATACATGCATACGCACACACCAGAGTCAAACCCCAGTTATTTCACAGGTCTTAAATCAAGATGAAATTCAGCAATCTCAAAGAAAGCAGGAGGGAGATCTGAGCTATCAATATCACAAAATGTATTGAAATTGAATTGGCTTAATGTACCCTTGAAATTAATTTATGCAAATTTGAAAGAAAAAAAAATATAAGAATTCTATTAGTGGCATTCAACACCTTTCAAACTGTTATCTGTATATATAAACTGACTAAGTTAACTATTGCAGATGCGATATTTCCCCCGTAGATTTTATCCACATCTGGTAGTGATGCTTGACAGTACAAATATACTGGGAAGCAATAATTTGACTTACTCAAGATATTACTGATTATGAATTACCATTAGACCTCTTAACTATACTTCTTTGTCAACTGAAATGTTGAAATATGTGACTTTGCATATATTCTTTTGTGTGTGTGTGATGCTAGGATTTATTTGGCAGCAAATCGGAAGAAGGCTGCTGTTCCTAAGCTTAAAATCTGGCAAGTAGTTGAAAGGACAAAAGTGATAAAATATGTAAGGGCTAGGGAAGTATGCCAACTAGATAAGTTTGTGGTCTGGGCATTATTTAATCAATACTGGAATAAGAAATGCAATTATAATATTCAACTGTATGTTCTATTGTTCTGTGTTGTATTATGTTTGGTATGTGTTTTTTCAGTCTCCTATACCCCGAGGTTTTTTAATGGAAAAGAATCTGAACAAAACATAAAACCCTTACAAGTATTTAAAACTGTCATATCAGTTTACTTCTTTGGAACACTCTTCCTACCCCCAAGATTCGTTCAGCCCCCTCCCTGGCTGCTTTTAAGGCCCTTCTCAAGACCCACCTGTTTCGCCTGGCGTTTGCCCTTTAATAATAATAATAATAATAATAATAATAATAATAGCAATAATAATATTACGCAGGTGGAGGAGGTATTGGAAATAGAAGATGCCACTGTTGCTGAACTGTTTCAAAATCAAAACCAGGCAACCTTCCCTTTGCCTTCACCTCAAAAACCCAAATGCCGTTTAACAGAAAAGCAACAATAACTAAAGCAAAAAAAAAACTGAACACATGAACCAAACAACCACCAGGGTTCGACTTCCAGCTCTAAAAACAGTTGCCAAAAAAAAACCTTGCTCAGACATTAAAAGATGTCAATGCTGCACTTGCAGAAATAACAACCAATATTTGCAAGAAACAAACCAACTGATGTACAGTGCAGCAACAATAACAAAACAAGAACTCGGATATAAGATCAGTGGCCCTGTCAAAAAAGAAAGTAGTACATCACCTAAATGGAAGATTAGATTAGAAAATAAAATCTCCAGGCTTAGATCAGATGCTAGTAAATTGAAAGATATGAAAGACAAGAAGCTGAAGAATGAAAACTGATCCAAAAATACCACCTAGATTCAAGGAGAATTAGAGAAGTCCTGGAAATAATAAAGCAGCAAATAACAGCAGTGTCAAAGAAGATTAGCAGATATGAAGCCAGAACTACAAAACACAGACAGAATCTCCAATTCCAGTCGAATCAGAGACGTTTCTACCAAAGCATAGAAGGAGAAACGACAAGAAACATAGAAACACCAAATAAAGAAGAAACAGTGCAATTCTGGGGGAAATTATGGGACAATCCAATAGATTATAATAAAAAAGCAGGCTGGGTGAAAGAGGTCAAAAAATGTAACCAACAAATGCAAGATCTAATAATAACACCAAAATTCATAAGTGAAAGAGCAAAGAAAATTAAAAATTTGACTGCTCCAGGCGACGATGAATTGCATGGCTTTTGGCTTAAACACCTAACAAGCCTTCATAAACAACTATCAAAACAGTTCAATCACATTTTGCAAGGAGGTGATATTGAACAATGGCTAACAACTGGGAAAACTCATCTCATAATGAAAGACCCAGCAAAAGGTGCAGTTCCAAGTAAATATAGACCGATAACCTGCCTGCCAACCATGTTCAAATTAGTAACAGAAATAATAGCAGATGAAGTGATGCAACACTTATTAACTAACAAAGAGCTTCCTGTTGAACAGAAAGGAAATTGCCCGAACACCAGAGGCACAAAAGACCAGCTGCTGATTGACAAAATGATTTTAAAAAATTGCAAGAGAAGAAAAACCAATCTAAGTGTTGCATGGATTGATTACAACAAAGCCTTCGATTCATTGCCTCACACATGGATACTAAAATGTTTAGAAACAACTGGTGTCAGCAAAAACATTCAGATATATATTAAAAAAGCCTTGAGCATGTGGAATACATGGTTAACAATCAATGGTGAGACACTTGGACAGGTTAGCATTAGAAGAGGCATTTTCCAAGGGGACTCACTATCCCCTCTGTTTGTAATCACCATGACCCCACTTTCACAAATACTAAACAAAACAGGCCTCGGATACCAAACATCTAAAACATCAAGTCAAATCAACCATCTGCTGTACATGGACGATCTGAAGTTGTATGGAAAGTCCCAGTCAGAAATCGAATCACTGCTAAACACTGTCCGTATATTCAGTAGCGATATAGCAATGGAGTTTGGACTAGACAAGTGTGCTGCATTAATAATGAACAGAGGGAAAATAAGAAAAACAGAAGGAATAGAACTGCCCAATGGAAGCAAGATCAAGAACCTGGAAGAGAAAGAACATTACAAATACTTGAGCATTCTCCAGGCTGATAACATCGCACACGCTGAAGTTAAAAGAAAAATTGGAAGTGAATACATCAGGAGAGTTTAAAAAATCCTCAAGTCCAAACTCAATGGCGGGAACACCATACAAGCCATAAACACCTGGGCTATACCTGTTATCAGATACACCGCAGGAATAATAGACTGGACCCAGGCAGAGCTAGAGACGCTAGATCGTAAGACCAGGAAAATCATAACCATCAATCATGCTCTGCACCCCCGCAGTGATGTAGATAGGCTCTACCTCCCTCGCAGCTCAGTTGGAAGAGGAATGCTGCAAGTCCATCAAACAGTAGAGGAGGAGGAGAGAGGCCTTGAAGAATATATCAAGGACAGTGAAGAAGATGCACTTAAAATGGTCAAGAACGAGAAACTATTCAACACCAATGAAACAAAGCAGGCCTACAAGAAAGAACAATCAAGAACCGAGCAGAAAAATGGAAAAAGAAGCCCCTGCATGGTCAATATTTGCACAATATAAGTGGAAAATCAGACATCACCAAGACCTGGCAATGGTCTTCCATTCTTAGAATGGCAACTTAAAGAAAGAAACAGAGGTTTTAATACTGGCTGCACAAGAACAGGCACTAAGAACAAATGCAATAAGAGCAAAAGTCAAAAAACCAACAACAAACAGCAAGTGCCACCTTTGTAAAGAAGCAGATGAAACCGTGGACCACCTAATCAGCTGTTGTAAAAAGATCGCACAGACTGACTACAAACAACGGCATGACAAAGTAGCAGGGATGATACACTGGAACATCTGCAAAAAATACAAGCTACCTGTAGCCAAAAATTGGTGGGACCATAAAATTGAAAAAGTGGTAGAAAATGAAGATGTAAAAATATTATGGGACTTCCGACTACAAACAGACAAACATCTGCCACACAATACACCAGATATAACTGTAGTCGAGAAGAAAGAAAAACAAGTCAAAATAATCGACATAGCAATACCAGGGGATAGCAGAATAGAAGAAAAAGAAATCGAAAAAATCACCAAATACAAAGATCTACAAATTGAAATTGAAAGGCTGTGGTGAAAAAGACCAAAATGATCCCAGTGGTAATTGGCGCCCTGGGTGGAGTTCCAAAACAACTTGAAGAGCACCTCAACACCATAGGGGCCACAGAAATCACCATCAGCCAATTACAAAAAGCAGCTTTACTGGGAACAGCCTATATTCTGCAACGATATCTATAACAACAGCAACAACACTGACAATAAAATTCAGCCATCCCAGGTCCTTGGTAAGGACTCGATGTCTGGATAAAACAAACCGGTCAATAACACCTGTCTGACTGTGTAAAATAATAATAATATTACAACAGCAAGAAAATTGACAATAAAATTCAGCCATCCCAGGTCCTTGGGAAGGACTCGATGTCTGGATAAAACAAACCAGTCAATAACACCTGTCTGACTGTGTAAACAATAATAATAATAAATTTCATTAGTTTGTATTGGTATTGTTGTTCACCGCCTAGAGTGTTTGGAGACGGTGGTATATAAGAACGTTTTGATAAATGATAAATGAATAGCCTATCCTTGGCCATCAAAAACCAGTCCAAATCCTACATAATAGGATGCTGCCTTATACTGAGTCAAATCATGGAATTGCTGAAGCTAAGCAGATGGTCTTTCAGCCACCTGGATGGGAATTGAACCCCCATATACAATTGTCATAAGTACATAAGTAAGGATATATATATATATATATATATATATATATATATATATATATATATATATATGCTTCTAAAAGCCAGATATTAGAAGCAGAATTAATTATTGTGTAATATAATCATATATCTGCAGTTTTGCATAATGTGTATACCATTTTTTTTCCTCCCCAGAAGCTCAGGGCAATGTATATTAGCTTCACAATAAATCTGGGAGGTAGGAAATGAGTTGCCAAAAGTCTCCCAGTGAGTTTCATAGCTGAGCAGGAATTTCATAGCTATGTTATAGGTTTCCCTCCCATGTCCAAACAACACACTCCATAGACACTACTCCCACCCTGATTTCTACTGTGCTTCTATAGAAGTAGCCAAGGTTTCTATAATAAATAAGTTGTAATTATGTAAAGCTTGGCCTAGCTACAACTTAAAAGAAGTGATGAGAGAGCATCATTCGAATGCTGATTGTTTGTTCTGGTGTCCTTTACACTGGGATTTAATCAGATCAGCCAAAAAGAAGGAAGCACAAAGAATCAGCAATCAAAATGAAGAGAGAAGCAGCAATCGTAAACCACATGCAACTTAGTTGTCATACGGATGTCGAACATTCAATTACCAGTGTAGAATTATAAAATAGTGCTTTGTTTCCCCCACGAGTAGACTCATATTGTATTGCCTTTTCAAATTCCAGCTGTTTAGGTTGACTTTCCTTTTTCGGGATGAGTCATTCATGTTTGTTTTGGTAGCAGTTCAATAGAAGCTCCACTGTGCATCACCTTTACAATACATAATGATCTAGCTGTCTTAGCAAAAATGATTTGCAAATGATACATATTATTTCTTGTTTACTCTGCTACCTAAATAAAACCTTCCTGTGCTGCTTTAATAGAATATATATTGACAGAAGCCTGCCTCTTGCTTGGGCTTAGCATTATTCCACATCTAAACATCTACCTTTGATCTTGAAGGATATACAAAACGAGTGGCATTCATTTAAATCTTGTAATTAAAACATCTCACTTTTTATGTTTTGTTTCATTTATGTGCAGAAAGAAAAGAAAAGTGGACTGTTGAAACTTCTAGCAGGCGCATCAGCAAAAAAGAAATCCCGGTCTCCTCCATCGATGTCCCCAACCCATGACCCCCTGGTGTTGATGGAGGGTATGCTGCAGGGTGCAGTGGGGCCTGAACTCTCTTCGCTCTCCAGCCATGGAAGGGCAGGCTCATGCCCGATTGAAAGTGAAATGCAAGGAACGATGGAGATGGAACCTCTGCACAGAAAAACAGGATCCTTGGATTTGAATTTTTCTATTCCTTCTCCTATAAGGCAGCCACCACCTTCAATGGCTGCCATCCGTCCAGAACCCAAGCCATTGTCTCGAGAAAGGTATGCCACACTTACATATTTGTACTTGCATATATTTTTAGCTAACCAACATATGAAAATTTGAAAAATGTAATATTTTGATTGCAATGCAAGACTTGTTTTAACTGGAAGGCCAGTTTATCATGTCAATTGGGTCTGCTAGAGTATCTTTCTCTCTCTCTCTCTCTCTTCATAACCCCAAATGCTGTTGGATGTTGGAGATTCCTGCACAAGGTTCCAAACTCCCTTCTCATTCTTCCCATTAACTTTCAGCAAAACAGAACAGCTACAGTCACTTCCAACAGCTTCATTACAAGTCACAAGCTTATGACCAGTCCAGCTCTCAAGCATCATCAGAAACTCCATTCTTGGTGCTTAATCTCTACAAAAATGATTCAGGGCCCTCATATCTGTCAAGAAACAGTACCTCTTACCTGAAAGTCATTCCCCTAATCCTAGAGGTGCAGAGACTGTCCCTACAGACTCAGTGAAAAGGGAAATGCACTGAACCTCATCAAGAGCACTTCCATACATTCCAGGATTAAGCCCTGGCATTAAAATACATGCAACCCTGATACAAATTAGACCCTGGTCATTCTGCTCCTTTGTTCAAAACAGGAGGACTCGCACTTCTGCCAAGTATATCTCCTGGCTGAACCCTTGATGGGCAGCAGACAGCCTGTTTGTCCAGTCTCTGGCACGTCCACTGCTACCCTTGGCATTCTGGGGCCTACTTCTAATTTTGTTCTAGAGGGCTTTCCCACACCCTCTCAACAAGTACCCTGTCATCTGTCTCCAAGCAGCAGCAGTGCTAACATGGCAGCTGTATTGTGGTGTTACTATATAAAGCCACACGATCCAGAGAATGATCTGAAGGCATATAATGTAAGTTCTGCTGCTGAAACTAAACAGGTCTGACCCTGAAAACTGTCTAGATGAGAAGCCTCCTGGCCCGCATATGTCAGCTATTCTGAGGAGAAGCAGAGCTTACATGTAATAACTAATACTGTGAACTGGAAGCTCAGACACCATGCCAAAAAAAAAAAAACCCAAACAAAAAAAACCCCAAACCATGTATTGGGTATGTAAACAGACAATCACCTAAGGAAAGTTAAAATTGCCACCAGGCAAACAAGCAATATAAAAGTGAATTCTCTTTTTCTTCTGGTCACAAATGTTTAAAATAGGAGTGTTTAGACAAGTGGGCGGGGGTGGGGGACCTTGCAGATTTCTTTGAAAGATTGCTCTGTATGGTTACTCCTAAGACAGGCCAATAGGAGTATCCCCAAACTTCAAAGCCTGGAGGCCTATTCCCCGGGGGTCGATAAATGTTGGCTCAGCATCCTAGCCAGTCTTTTTGTGGTTGCCACCAATTCTTTCCCTTCTGCTGAGTCCACCCAGAGGATCCAAGAGAGAGGCAGCGTCTTCTTTCATTTGTGCCCTGGGTTGGAGAATGTGAAGGGGACCCCAGCAAGATAATTTCCAAACAGTTTGAAAGTCTTCTACTATTTCTGAAAGAATAATAAGATATTAGAGTTGGAAGGACCTTAGAGGTCTTCTAGTCCTACCCTGCTGATCCCTTCAATTTGCTGAGAACTCCAGTGGCAGGACCTTGTTTGGCAGGACATACTGCTTGTCAGAGGGCACAAGGTCTTGGTTGCTGATGAGTGGATTTGTGGAGAACTACCTCTCCCGTCATATTTTTCAAAAGTAGAAAACTGATGTTTTTTAAACCAAATACTTTTATTTATATCTATATCAAGAGACAGAGAGATATCCTGCCCTTCCATTTTATATAAAATGCTCAAGGCTGCTAATAGCAAACAGATAAAATACAGTAAAACCACTAAAATACTACATATTTTAAAAAACAATAAAAGAGCAACAGATATAGTACATAAAAACATCATCATAGCAGATAATGTGATAAATAGCATCATCAGTAAAAACACCATCAGTAATTTCAGGGCAAAAAGATAGCACTTAGCACTTACATAGTCATACAACAGAGATGTTAAAAGCCTAGCAGAATAGGAACCTGGCGGTGAAACACTGCCAGAAGATAAACAAAGTGTGCCTCCCTCAGAAGGGAATTACGTAATGACCACAGAGAGGTTCGTTCCTGCGCCCCAGCCAAATACACATCAGATGTCCACAGGACACGGACATAATATAAAGTGCATTTGTAGCCCTGAAAATGAAAGTTAACTGAAAGCAGAATTGTAAAGTTATGAAATGGGCTATGTTTGGAGTCAGAAGGCCTCCTCTATGTACATTGCTTGATAATATTACAATGAGCTGCACTTGGATTTATATAGATGGATCCATTAAAACACTGCAGATAATGCTAATTGCTGTGCTATGCAGTAGTTAAGAATTTTATTCTGATTTTTAGGCATTTTAACTTTCAGAGTCTTAAGTCTGATAATAACCTCTAATTAAAATAACCTTAATTAGACTCAGCAGGCAAGGTTTCCTAATTGATTTATGAATTAACTTCCATATCTCTGCTTTATCTACATTTCTTAACTGATCATATGGTTCTTTATGCCTATAAATGAGGAATATTAATTATCTCCACAAATTCAGAAGGATAATACGTAGTCCTGGAATCATCTGAGCAACTACATTTGAGCACTTGTCTAGAATTTCATTTCATCACTATTTATGCTCCTTAAGCCACCAAATTGCTGAGGAGTATCTTTTTTTAAAAAAAAGTTACACGTGTGAAGTTACATTTCACATCTACTGCTGAAATGTGATTCGGCATCCAGATTGCTGGCACAGTCCCTTTAAAAAAGTGGGCTTACACCCTTTAACAAGGAGGGGAGCAGGTCCATACATGCTCCTCATCCCACTCGCCGCCACTTCTGTAATCTCAGTGCTCCTCCCGGATATCTTCGCACACCAGCAGACATCTCCCAGTGCCTCTGCGTGTGACGCCAGCATACACATGGCCACCATGCATGGAGGCCATGTGTGTGCTGGCGTCATGCACAGGGGCAGCTGGGAGACACCTGCTGGTGCTCGAAGATATCCAGGAGGAGCACCGAGATTACAGAAATGGCAGTGGGTGGGAGGAAGAGCATGTATGGACCTGCTCTCCTCCTTGTTAAAGGGGCTGTGGAAGCTCTCATTTTTAAAGGGACTGTGTTAGTGATTCAGACACCGAATTTTATTCTGATTTTTAGGCATTTTAACTTTCAGAGTCTTAACTCTGATAATAACCTCTAATTAAAATAACTTTAATTATACTCAGCAGGCAAGGTTTCCTAATTGATTTATGAATTAACTTCCATATCTCTGCACATCCCTAGCCGGGTAGTACAGGAACTTCTGCATCTCTGCACTCCATAATTTTGCTTCTTTACATTCTATTGTATTTCATCTGCAAAGCAGAACAAATTATTGTATCCATAAAGCGGAGGTGGTGAATCAGATCAACGAATTCAGATGATGCATGAAATCAAGAGCTACCGATTTCATACTTCATATTGTCATGCAGCATAGTTTATGCAGCAACTGTGTTTTGATGCTTATGCACACAAAATATGATGGAAAGACAGACACCTCTAAATCACAATTCTCCAGTGTGTATCCCTCCCACATTACCACATTATATGTGCTTTATTTGGAACCATCACACTTTAAGTGTACAGGTGGCAAAGAAATAAAGCAACCTTTTAATTAAGCCCTCAAAACTTCCCTGCCAGCAAAATTTAATACTTGCTGCTTCAGTCCAGTTAAATTTTTTACCATTATTCCCAATGGAGGCTTGTCACTGCAGTGATGATGCAGTTGTTAGTAGTGACGGAGCCTCTGCATGCTCAGTTAAAAGCAAATACACAGTTTGAACTCAGGTGGAGCCAGCAAATTCACCCCACTCTTCCATGGGCAACGCACTGCGGAGTATGTAAAGCAGTCTCTTTTCCAGTGAGTCTTCACTTGTGTCTCTCTTGTGTCTTTTTAGATTGTGAGCCCCTTTTCTGATTCTTTTTGCTATGTAAACTGCTTGGAGTGTTTTTCTTGAAAATCAGTGTTCTAAAGTGTAGTATTTTAAAGTGTAGTGAGGGGGCTTGGATTAATTCCACTCCCACCCCGCTGCAGACACACACACACACACACACACACACACACACACACACACATGCAATTATGAGAAGAGGAACAGTGTGCCGGGGGAGAAGCAGGATGTGAGCAAACAGATCCCTAATTGCGTGTGTGGGTAAGGTTGGCTTGAACATAAAGTCTAAGCTGACCCAATAATAATAATAATAGCAGTAATGTATGCTTGTGTCGGTATTCATGCCTGTTCATATATATCCTTTTAAGTTTCACCATTTGGAAATGAAAATCATTCCTCATGGGGGAAATTGTTAGGAAGTCTGATTTTTCTGTCATTTATAAAACAGCTTGAGAACCTGAGTTCTTCTTGTGGAGAATTTTTGCCACTGGAATGTGCATAATTTGAGGCCTTCTGAATAATTTGAAAGCTTGGTGCCAACATGATGTGGTTCAATAAACTATACCTATTTGTGTATGTTTCATAATGCACATCCATACGCAGTTACAAGTTTTGAAATCTGGCATCATTTTAGCTAAAATTACTCTAATCTAATAATATAATTAGTCAGTACTGGAGCCGCATGTCTAAAATAATGTGGACATTCATTAGCATAATGGCTGAAATTGGCAATGCTTCCTAAAGAAAATGGAGCAGCTCTGCCAATGACAGTAGGGTAGACTGTTTCTCCATAGGCAGCCAGCAGCTCACATTTCAGCCTCAATTACTTGCTTATGCCCACATGAAAGAAATGGCAATTAGATTTACTGGGGAAGGGAGAAGATGACCAATTGATTTTGGATGGCTCATGAACACTAATATGTATTCTTCATGACTATGTCAAATTTTGCCACCCCTCTCTGGGCAGTGGCGACTGCAACAAGGATGGAGTGGGCAAGGAGAAATCCCCCCCTTACCTTTTTTTTTTTTAAAGGCAAACCTTTTTTGTTTAAGGTAAAAGGGTGGCAAAATCCTTTTTGCCTATGGGCAGCAAAGAGCTTAATCCACCCCTGCGCCGCATGCTGAACATTGTTGAAACTAAGCTAGCACAATGGACCTCCTCACTGACCAGATGCAAGACCACACTTGGAACCATTCTGAGCTTTCTAACAGAATAAGGAGTATAATAAATAAGATTAGCCAGTGGCTGCCACCTTAATTAACAAAGTACATGTGTAAAGAGACTCTATGGGGGCACACCAGGAGTCCATACAGATCTCCCCAAGGTCTTCCCGCAAGAAGGTAGGACTTCTGAGCACTACTTGTGCACTGGAAGCGTTCTGTAAGATCAGACACATATTGCTGACTCTCAGTGATGTGTTTCCAATCCTATAGAGCACTTCCAGAACTTGAGCAGTGCTCAGATGTCTCTACCCCCTTGTGCAACAGACAGGGCTGTAGGAGTGGCATGTGGGCTCCTGGTGCACTCCTGCAGAGCCTCCTGACACATGCACTTCGTTAAGATGTCAGCCAGTGGCTTTTATTTGATGTGCAGTAAAACACATCAAGTAAATATGCTGCATGGGAACTTTGCACATCCCCTGGCCAACTCACATGGTTGCTGGTTCCAGAGGTTACCACTGTGCTGTAAATGTCTGAGCATACTCAAATAGACAGCAGTCAGGTTGCCCAGGTGCATATGAATGGATCCCCAGTCATCTGCAATAAGGTCTGTGCTTTTGTCTTGAAAGGTATCGCGTTGTGGTTCCATATCCCCCGCAAAGCGAAGCTGAGATTGAACTGAAGGAAGGTGACATTGTGTTTGTCCACAAGAAAAGAGAAGATGGCTGGTACAAAGGGACATTACAGAGAAATGGCAGGTCAGGCCTTTTCCCTGGAAGCTTTGTGGAGAGCTTCTGAGGGTTGCATCCTGTACTTTCTGGACTCCAGGGACCTTTCAGAGGAAATTCCATAGCACAAAAAGCAACAGCAAAGGGAACTGTTCCTAATATCCACTGCCATAATAAGAACTGTAATTATTCTTTCCAAAGACTCCCCGGGCTCTTTGATATTTGGCCCTGGAGACGAGGTCTCTTGCTGTGCTTTCGAACCCAGGTACAGCGCATACAGCAGTATGTTGGAGTAGTGCCTTCCACTTGGAATCAAAGACAGAGAGGACACAGTTCGAGTTGTATCTAAGCGAAAATCCAGCCGCTATACTTTGTGTAAATGATAGAGAAAATATGTTTTAAAAAATTAAGAAACTTGTTATATTGCTGTAATTTATTTGTCAGAGCTGCAGTGTTCTTATTACTGGCCTATGCAAGAGGGATTGAATTTCAAGAGGGGAACAAAGAAACCCTTGAACAATGAACATATTTGTTTCCCCATATGGGAAGAAGGGAGCATATGGAGGAAATAATACCCAATTAAAGTTGCACATTGTCCAGCCAGCCAGAATTAGGAGCCCAAGACATTACTGTCATTCTTTTTTATATGCCTCAAAAATATTCTTCATGAGAAGACCAGTCAGAGCCTGCTCTTACATCTTGGGTGCACGGTGGCCATAGGAAAAGCTTGGAGCTGGCAACTGCCAGCCTGAGATGCATTAATCATGTACATCTGCTGCCATACATAGAATTCAACTTTCAATACTGGGAAGAGGACTTTCCCATTGCTTCTCAACATGTTCTGAAAAGGAATGCTATGTGTGTCACATGATTCGTTCAGCTCAGACAAAAGGGTGCCACATGCTTTTTCTATGGCCACCACATGTCCAAAAGGTTTGTGAATAGCCCTTCAGTTCCATCAGTGATCAAACATGTTATTTGGAGAGCCACAAATGTGATATACTGGACTGACCCTTGACAGCTAGGAGTTTCTATGACGTTTTGGTTAGCTGAGAAGTCTTTTTACCCAACTTTCTTGCAGCATTCTAATGTTTATCGTTGCTTTATTTTTTTGGTATTTCAGATAGGAAAGCTTTTTTGTAAAATATGTTTTTCTAATGCAACAAACATTATACATTGCATATTCCATATAGATAAGGAAATTCTTCTTTTGCAAACATATGGCACTACTTTTTTTTAAAGACAGTTCAGATTTGGTTTAGCATACCAGAAATAACTGTTACCATCTTTATTAAACATGCAAGAGATCTTACTGTTGCCATATAGTGCTGAAGGTGATTCTGGGCCAGGGTCCAGAGAGAGGATCACATGAGGAAAAGATAATACTAGCAGTGCAGTTCTGCATATGGATGTGCAGGCCCTGTACAAGCACAGTTAATTGTGTGACACTGGCTTCTGAGTAAGGAAGGAGTGCTCTGGAAGGAGGCATCTTGACTTCTCTCGTGAAAGTTGGTTGCACAAGGAAAATATTTGCTCTGTATGTAGAAAAGAATCCCTGGATTCTGATCAACAACTGTTGTGGGCTATGCCCATCCCCAAGAGCAAGAAAGACCCAATTGGGTTGGATCCAAAGAAGCATGAGCTCAGTGAAACTAGCCACTAGTGCCATTCTGCAAATGCTTGTTCAAAATATCACATAGTGCTAGAATAGGGAGGTTCTGTAGTTGTTCTCATGCTTCCAGTCAAACAAGAATATCTGTGGATTTAGTTTCACTCTTCTTGTGCAGTGTTTCAGCACGAGATGTAAAACAGTCCCTCCATGAACAGATGTTGTTGGATGTCAGAGGAGGAAACTTCTCACAAATGACTGGTAAATGACTGGTCACAAGGGACTGGTAAACAGGAAGCTGAAAGGGAAAGTCCGGAGAGTCATATCACTCCAGAAAGCATAGAACCTCTTTAAAACCACAATAATAGAAGCTCAGTTGGAATGTATACTGCAGGCCAGTTAGCTTAATCTGTGCCAAGTAAATTGATGGAAAGCATACTTAAGCACAAAATTGTTAAACATATAGAAGAACAGGCTTTGCTGAAGGAGAACCAGCATCTGCAAGGGCAAGTCTTGCCTCACTAGCCTTTTGGAGTTATTTGAAAGTGTCAACATGCATGTGGATAAAGGTGATCTGGTTGACACAGTATACTTGGACTTCCAAAAAGCTTTTGACAGAGTTCCCCACTAGAGGCTCTTGAGGAAACTTAGCAGTCATGGGATAAGGGGACAGGTTCATGTGTGGATTGGTAACTGGTTGAAGGACAGGAAACAGAGAGTAGAAGTAAATGGACGGTCTTCACAATGGAGGGAAATAAGAAGTGGGGTCCCCCAGGGATCAGTACTGGGACCAGTGCTCTTTAACTTGTTCATAAATGATCTAAAAGTTGGGGTTGGTAGCAATATGGACAGATTTTCAGATGACACTAAACTATTTAGGGTAGTGAAATCCAAAACAGATTATAGGGATCTCCAAAAAGGGTCTCACCAAATTGGGTGAATGGGCGATAAAATGGCAAATGTTATACGATAATACGATAAATCTTTATTGTCATTGTCCTGTACAGAACAACGAGATTGAAAGAATCTACAGCAACCTCTACAGGACCTAACAAGAAATAACTAAATATATCCCAATATACCGCCCCCCCCACCCATATACGCATTGCTCTTACAAAACCTCTAAAAAACTGAAAACAAAAACCCCATCAGAAACTGTATTTTGCTGCGTTCAGAGCTAACACCGCTTTTGGATAGAAACTATTTCTCAAGCGGCTGGTCCTGGCTTTTATCACCCTGTACCTCCTTCTCGAAGGCAGAAGAGTGTAAAGAGTTATACAGTGCAAGCAAGTGTAAAGTGGTGCATATTGGGGCAAAAATGCCCAATTTTATATATACACTGATGGGGCCTGACCTGTCAGTGATTGACCAGGAGAGAGATCTTGGGGTCGTGGCGGACAGCTCGTTGACTCAGTGTGAGGAAGCTGTGAAATAGGCCAATTCCAAGCTAGGGATCATTAGAAATGGGGTTGGGGTTATAATATTAGTATTATATTATAATGCCCTTATAATACCCTTATACAACTCTATGGTGTGGCCACATTTGGAGTACTGCATACAATTTTGGTCACCGTATTTTAAGGAGAACATTGTAGAACTAGAAAAGGTGCAGAAGAGGGCAACCAAGGGCCTGGAGCACCTTCCTTATGAGACAAGGCTACTGTATCTGGGGGGTTTTAGTTTGGAAAAGAGGTGACTACAGGGAGACATGATAGAGGTGTATAAAATTATGTATGGAGTTGAGAGAGTGGAAAGAGAGAAAATTTTCTCCCTCTCTCACAACACTAGGACCAGTGGTCATCACATGAAACTGAAGACTGGGAAATTTAAGAACAACAAAAGGAAGTACTTTTTCACACAGTACATAATCTATAGGATTGTCTGCCACAGGATGTGGCAGTGATGGCCACTAGCTTGGATGGCTTTAAAAGGGGCTTAGACAAATTCATGGAGGACAGGTATATCAATGGTTACTAGTCTGATGGCTAATCAGACTAACCTCAGCCTCAGCAGCAAGATACCTCTAAATACCTGCAGAGGAACAACAGCAGGAGAGAGGGCATGCCCCCACCTTTTCCCTTTGGGCTTCTCAGAGACATCTGGTGGGCCACTGTGTTTAACAGGATGCTTGACTAGATAGGCTTTGAGCCTAATCCAGCAGGACCATCCTTGTGTTCTTATGATGTCTTCTGCATGGAGAAGGGAACCTTTGGCTCAAATCCATTATCTTTTATTGAATAAACCTCTCCTGGTAAACACACATGCTTACATACTCCATACTCCAACTGTTGTATTAAAAGATAGTACTCTGTGTATTCTGTATCACATTGTAGCATAACAGATTTCTGAAGATCAAATCCTTTTCCTGCTTGCTACATGCAACCAGATTTGCGGGGTGTGTGTGTATGTGTGATCTTATGGGATGTTGTTAGATACAATGGCCAGTCCATCACACACAAACAGATTGTATCAGAAGCCTCTTCAAAGCACACTTTTCTGTCTAGACAGTGATCATTACTGAAGATTTGGGAGCTTTTCCAAGAGGATTCATTTTAATTGACTTCTACATGGCAATAAAAAGAACACTGCAGGTTTCCACAAGCACAGAACATTGGAAGTTTTTCTTTCTCTCTGTCTTAACTTCAGAGAGAAGATGGCTGTAATTACCACTTTCAACATGTGATTTGTTACTGTAGAAATGTATCATTCTGAACAATGTTTGGTTTGCTATTCTTGGTCAAGCTACATAATAAAATATCTCAGGCAATAGAAATTTCCAGCTACCAGGAACTTCAAGGTGCAATAAATAGGATGCAAGAAAATAAAACTGTAATAAGTCAACTGGTGACATCTGAACTTTGTTTTTTTAAGGTGCAAGAATATTTTTAGCCAGGTGTGCTTGGCCTTGTGCCGGCAACAAATACTAGAGACGTCACCCAAAACAATGCCATAAAAGTGAAATATATAACTTTGTGCTGCATATGTTATGCTGTTCTTGTCCTATGATACAGACAAGTGCCAGAAATAAAGACCACCACTCGCTCAAAATGCAGAATCATTATATTTGGATTTTCTAATTTTAATGCTACTGAACTAGTGACCCAGTCTTAAGACTTGCTGAAGCAGCAAGGAGATTGATCAGACTCATTTCTGATGACACCACCACTGCAGGCAGATACTCATGCACAGATATTTAGGACTCGGGTATAGGCCATATGCTATGAAGGAATCAGTCAGTAGCTAAAATGTTCAGTAGCAAGAAGTATGCAAATAATCCCTTCAATTATTTTGCAAACCCAAAAAGAACTAGAAGCAAAATTGCAGTAGTCTGGCTTGTACTTAGGCACCCAAGGAGCCTCTTTGGGCCATGACTTTTAGACACGACTTTAATCACACCACTGAGCACTTACCCCTCTCTTCTTGAAAGGGGAAGTTCCAGTGCACATCCTTATTTTCCAGGTGTCATAGGTGTCTCCAAACCCTCCCTGCCTGGAATGAACAAAACACCACTATAGCACAAGACTCTGTTGGGGAAATTAGTATGATCCTCTCCTCTTCTACAGAAGGGACTGTTGCTGGGGGGGCCTGTAATGCCTGAACCAGCCTTACTATGACATTATTGGAGCCAGTCACTTTGGGCAGCAGATTCCTGGCAGTCTTGAAACAGCCAAAGCAAAGCACTTTTAAGTCTATTTTTTCTTCTTCAGTGGAGGATGTTGAAGCACATACTTATCTCTTCCATCGAGCATAAAACACTTGGGACAAACTACACACTACACATTAATATGTGTATGGGTGCTCTGGTGCCTTTCAAACAAAGCTGCTTCAGGAGAGGTGCACAAATATTTACGACTGGCACAGTAAAATGCATCTCTTTCCTACAGGGGGTGGGGTGCATAGAAGGAAAGGCTAGAAGTCAGACCTCCCTCCTGCTGGGAACCTGAGAAGGTGGAGGAGGGTTTTTTTTCATTCTCCAACTCTTTTGTTCTCCTTTATTGTGTAGCACAAGATGCAGAAGTGTGTGTATGAGGAAGCAGAAAGCCCAGTGGAGGGAGAGTGAAGTATCTGTACGCTGCTTGTCATTTTTGCATCAAGCTGGTTAGACCAAACCACAGTTGGTCCTTCATTTGCTTGAGAAGAAAAGTGTCAGGAAGTCAACAGTGATGAGAACACTGGATTACGCCCAGAGCACCCGATTGGGGATGTCATGGAGTTCAGCTAGAGTATTGCCGAACAGCAGAGCATGGGGGATGGGGTGAAAGCAAATTTTCCCTGTTCTCACTTGCCCCATAAGTGCTCTTTGCCTTCAACAATACAGTATTTATGTATTTATTTATTGTTGTATTTATATATCGCCTTTCATTAAAAACAATCTCAAGGCAGTTTACAAAAGTTAAAAAACATACAGTAAAATGACAATAAAAATATTAAGCTAAAAATATAAAAACAAACCAAATTTAAAATAGCACTTAGCAATAGCAATAGCAATTTAAAATCTATAAAATACAAGCATAAAAAACTATACACAAGTAAAAACACATAGAAGCAGCAATAAAAACAATCATGTAAAAGCCTGGATAAAAAGCCAAGATTTAACAAGCTTTCTAAAAACTGGTGGAGTCTGAGGAGCGAATGGCCACTGGGAGAGCATTCCAGAGTCTGGGGGCAGCAACAGAGAAGGCCCTGTCCTGAGTGCATGACAACCGAGCCTCCCTCATTGTCGGCACCTGGAGCAGAGCCCCCTCAGATGACCTCGTCAAGCGGGCAACAACCATTGGGAGCAGGTGGTCCCTCAGATACCCCTGGCCCAAACCGTTAAGGGCTTTAAAGGTCAAAACCAGCACCTTGAATCAGACCCAGAAATGAACTGGCAGCCAGTGCAACTCTTTCAGAATGGGTGTAATGTGCTCCCATCAGGCAGCTCCGGATAAAACCCTAGCTGCCCCGTTTTGCACTAGCTGCAGTTTCCGGATATTCTTCAAGGGCAGCCCCATGTAGAGCATGTTACAGTAATCCAGCCGTGATGTGACTAAGGCATGGGTAACTGTGGCCAGATCTGCTTTCTTGAGAACGGGACACAGCTGGTGCACTAGCCGAAGCCGTGCAAAGGCACCCCTGGCCACCACCTCCACCTGAGCTTCCAAAGGCAGAGCCGGGTCCAGTAGTACCCCCAAGCTGCGTACTTGCTCCTTCAAGGGGAGTGCAACCCCATCCAGAACCGGTAAAATCTCCTCATCCCGATTGGCTCTCCTACTGACCAACAGTACCTCCGTCTTGTTTGGATTCAATTTCAGTTTATTAGCCCACATCCAACCCATCACAGCCTCCGGCCCATGATTCAGGACATCCACTGCCTCCCTAGGATCAGATGACAAGGAGAGATAGAGCTGAGTGTCATCTTCATATTGCTGACAATAAAGTCCAAGTCCCCGGATGTCCTCTCCCAGCGGTTTCATGTAGATGTTAACAGCATGGGGGACAAGACTGAACCTTGCGGGACACCACAGGCCAATGGCCACGGAGCCGAGCAGTAGTCCCCCAGCACCACCTTCTGGACCCTTCCCTCAAGAAAGGACCAGAACCACTGCAACGCAGTGCCTCCGATTCCCATACTTGAGAGGCGGTCCAGAAGGGTACCATGGTCGATGGTATCGAACACCGCCGAGCGGTCCAGCAGAACCAACAGGAACGCACTCCCCCTGTCCTGTTCCCTGCATAGGTAATCCACTAGAGCTACCAAGGCAGTCTCAGTACCATACCCGGGGCAGAAGCCAGACTGAAATGGGTCCAGATAATCCGTATCATCCAAGACCCTCTGCAGCTGGGACGCCACCACACGCTCTATCACCTTGCCCAAAAGGGGCAGGTTAGAGACCGGTCTATAGTTATCCAGGTTGGAGGGATCAAGGGAGGGCTTTCTTAATAATGTTCTTACCACCGCTTCCTTGAGGCACGGTGGCATCCTGCCCTCCCTTGATGAAGCATTAATAGTCGCCTCCAACCATCTACCTGTACCCTCTTTGGCAGCTTTTGTTAGCCATGAAGAGCAAAGGTCAAGAGCACATGATGTCACCCGCACACTGCCCAGGATCTTGTCCACATCCTCAGGCTGCACCAACTGAAAAGAATCCAACACAACGGGACCAGATGGTACCAGAGGCACATCTGCTGGAACTGCCAAAACGCTGGAGTCCAGGTCAGCAGATGCAATGGAGGCGGAGAAAAATGTTTCTTCGCCGCCCCCACTGCCACAGAGTAGTCCCTAAAATGGGCTCTAGCCCGTGTTTGGTCGGATTCGTCACGACTCTTCCTCCAGCATCGTTCCAACTGTCATCCGAGTTGTTTCATTGCCCTAAGCTCTGAGGAAAACCAAGGAGCAGATCGGGCTCCACCAAGCCGGAGAGGGTGTTTAGGAGCAACTGTGTCAACAGCCCGGGCTGTCTCTCAATTCCAGAGATCGACCAGGGCCTCAACAAGGCCACCAGCTCTGGACACTGGAAACTCCCTGAGGGCTATCTGGAATCCAAACAGATCCATAAGCCTCCGAGGGCGGACCATCCTAATCGGCCCACCACCCCTGCAGAGGGCAGATGGAGCAGTCAAACTAAAACCCACCAGATGATGATCTGTCCATGACAAGGGAGTTGTCTCAAATTCCCCCACCTCCAGATCATTTATTCCCCAGTCGGCAAAAACCAGATCCATAGTATGTCCTGCCATACGGGTAGGGCCCGATACCAACTGAGACAGGCCCGTGGTTGCCATGGAGGCCATGAAATCCTGAGCCGCACCCACTGGGGGGGCCTCAGCATGGACATTGAAATCCCCCAAAACAATAAGCCTGAGGCAACCCAAGGCCACCTCCGAGACTACTCCCGCCAGCTCAGGTAGGGAGACTGAAGTGCAGCGGGGTGGTTGGTACACCAACAGAATCCCCAGCCTATCTCGGAGGCCCAGCCTCAAGGACAAACACTCGAAATTCTGAGATTGCCTGACCGGGCATCTGGAAACGGGGAGGGTCTCTCGAAAGATGACTGCAACGCCCCCTCAGTATGTCCACGAAGTATGTCTCACAGCCCTCAGGGATGTATTTTTGAAGGCAAAGAGCACTTCTAGGCACAGAGGAAAGCAACGAACATCGTCCCCTCATCCCCCACACCCTGCTGCTCGGCAACATTCTGGCTGAGCTCAGATCAGCCTCTCGACACCAAACACAGCTCCACCAGATCCCAATTTAGCTGCTTTGGATGTCAGCCACTGCATTTTTACAGCTCATATGGTTTTAAAAAATAAAAACCCAGAAAATTTCAGGTCAAAACAGTGTACAATTGTACACACCTTCGGGGCTAAATTAGATATTTGGGGCAGCCACACATTTGGTAAGCATGTGTTTACCCCATTTGCCTATAGAGCAAGGCTGTCGTTCTGATGTGTATACAGTTAGGTGTGCATGAGGCAGAGGAGTGAAAGCCGCCCCATTCCCTACCTTCTCTTGCCATACATATCAGCTTTAAGCAGCTTTCTGTCTGTCTCGCTTCTGGCTTTGAAGCCATTGGGGCAGGGTGAGGGGACTGCTCAAGCAGCATAACACTGTGAGGCATGGCAAGGCGGGGGTAGGTGTCCCTCTCCCAGGTGCTGGTATAAGTAGGACCCCACTTCTCCCCCTGCTTTACAGGTGAATATGGAAATCACTTGTTTAATGAATGCATGATTTCCCCCAAATATCTAGTCTGGTGCCTGGGTGGCCATCTATGCTAGCCCAAAAGTGTTTCCTGCTTGCCTTTGATGCAAATAGCCACTGATCTCTCTCATACATGTTATAAAAGGAGTTTACACAGAGGTGTCCATTGTAAAAAGACAAAACCGAGGATACAAAGAACCATGCAACTAGTGTAATATGCCTAAGCAGGCACCAGACTTGTGTTTCCTGGATGGAATCACAACCACCCTATCCTATGTGCGAAGCCACTTTTAAAACTGAGGAAAGTCTCACAGGCAATTCGTGAGATGATATGTGGACTTCACTGTTCAAAGAAAAACAAGACACAAATCCTGCGAGGCACACAAGCCCATTTGTTCACCACAAGCAACTTTTTATTTGATAAACTGGAGGCCAGCTCTTATCTAGAAATGGTTTCTTTGCTGTGTTCAGAATATATCACAGCAAAGAAGTTCCTTGGGGTTTATATATTGTATTCAACCAGCAGCTGAAAGCAGCATTCACACAACAGCAACATGAGGGGATGATCACCTTTTGGCAGGAACATTATAGCCGGTGTTTGGCTAGAGCTGTTGCACATTTCTATGCACAAGCGTTAATCCATGAACTCCACTAGGACAAACTTTAAACCACAACGACCAATTTACAAACACCTGTCCTGGATTTGTTATTTTAAATGTGTTTGGCTATCAGGAAAGTCCCCCCCCCCCGCATTTGATTCTTCAGTCACATGTGATCTGAAGCTAAAAGAGATTCATTGAATGTCTGGCGCCCTGAAAAGATTCATTTTTAGCACTTAGTTCTCATTCATCATCAAAGTTTGAAGTCGTTTCCTGTGGCAGATCAGTCCGATGCAAATAGCACAAATACAGGATGCAAAGACAAGCCAATGACTCCAGACAATGACCTCCCCATCATACAGGAGTTCATGGCAATGAATTGACTTCTACAGTGGTCCATTGATAAATTTCATTCAAAGGACAGAAGCATGGGGAGGGGAGGGAAGTGTGCGTGTACGCATGTGTGCATTTCCTATAACGGACAATTGAAAACAAATTGTCCTGGCAACCTTGTTTTGTAAAATGCCAGGTTTATTGTACTGGAAAAGGTTTCTGCTAACTGAACAAACCCTTTGTACTTTGCACAGTTTACTGAAAAGGTTTTACCAGAAAAGGTTTTTGTTACATATGAATGTCAACATATAATTTAGGAAAAGTCAATGGTTATTATGAGTACAAATGAACTGCAATGACTGTGTTTCTCATCCTTTAAATAAAATAACCATTAATGTAACCTGAGTGAAGTGGCATTCTTTTACTGGATGGGGAGCAGCACACAGAGGCAAGAAGCAGAGTCAAAAACAGTGGGGCATGAAACCATCGTTAGGTGATACGGGGATAAGCCCTGTGCTCATGCAGGCCCTCCTCTTCCCCTCACATGCTCTGCTTAATGTCATTTCTTGCCCTGCTACACAAATCTAAACTGGCAAACGATGGTTTGCAACAAACCAGGAATTAATTAACTAATTAAGTAGAGCAGGCATGAGGACAAGAAGCAGGTGCGTGTGAGACTGAGGCTTGGTCATATAACATCCAGATGCACTTGACAGTAGATGTGAACCAACCACATCGGTGAAAAGGTTACTTGCAAAGGCAACATAGTCAGATACCTCAAAAGCTGTAAACCATTTTCTTGTAAAGAGTTGTGTTCTCAAATGCCTGGGTATTGTAGCTCTGCTGCAGTTTATTCTGTTAAACATGGGATGGACAAGCCCGCCATTTGCCATAGCGTAAACGTGCCAGTACCAGGATGCTGGGAGCTTCTGCAAACCACAGAAAAGGCTGCAATAAGGATGCATTGGGTGGGGGGAAGAAGCATGTTCTCCAAAGGCCAGTTGGAAGAGCTGGACAGGCCCACTGAGGCGGGTCAATAGAGTTCAATAGGGATGATTAATATTTTGGCAGCAAGTGTAATATCCTGATGAGTTCAAGAGCCGGAGTCAAGTATGAGAATAGATTTCTTTTTCTTTCTTTTTCCTAAATAGAAACTTACCTATTTTTGGCTGAGATATACCTGCTAACTGGGCAAAGAGGCACCTTTTTAACATGGCGATTCTCTTTATTGAGCAGGGGGAGAGTAACTGGTCCTATCCACCCCCAGCAAAGTACTTCCAGTAACTGTTGCTGGTGTCTTTTTAGATGGTGAGCCCTTCAGGGACAGGGATCCATC
Organism: Hemicordylus capensis; assembly: GCF_027244095.1. Classification (NCBI taxonomy): domain Eukaryota; kingdom Metazoa; phylum Chordata; class Lepidosauria; order Squamata; family Cordylidae; genus Hemicordylus; species Hemicordylus capensis. The sequence continues at coordinate 139,368,063 of NC_069659.1, forward strand.
TTATTTATCTATTTATTATTTCTCTATGTAAACCGCTTTGGAAACTTTTGTTGAAAAGTGGTATATAAATATTTGGTGGTGGTTGTTAAGAAATACCATTCACTGTTGGCATCCACTGTCAAAATGCTACTCAGCATTGGACAGACTTTTGGGGGCCAATATCAACATAACCTTTAGCATCCATTGGTTAGTTCATCAGAGGACATTTCCCCATGGAATGGTCATCTACTGAAACTTGTATGAGTGGCCTCTCTGAAGGAATTTCTTCAGCTTCATGGAATCTCCTCCAAGCAATCTGCAATTTAACAACTACAGGCCCATGGGAAGGATTCTAGGAAGCCTCCTGGGCATGTTACAGGCTGCACTGAGAACCTAGGTGATAGCACAGCAACAAGGTAAAAAGTAACACCACTTTTTAGCTCTAAATCAGGCCTGCACAACATGCGGCCTGCAGGCCGCATGTGGCCCATGAGGCCTTTTTTCCTGGCCCACTGGGCCATTCTCCCTGCCTCTCCCTGCTACAAACCTCCGTGATTTTTTTTAAAAAAATTCCAACTCTAGCCGCTGCGTGTCCGAGCAGCACCTGCGCGGCTTTCCCGCGGGGTGGAGGAGCCTTTCCTCTTCCCTCACTCGCTTTCCCACCCTTTCTCTAATCTCTGGCTCCCAGCAGGCCAGCGAGAGCGGGGCAGGTGCAAGTCCAGCGCGTGTACCCTGCTTGGGCGCACACACGCGCACACCTCTTGCCTCGCTCATTAGCTGGGGCAGCCTTGCTTCCCTCAGGCCAGGAGGAGGAGGAGGCGGCATCGGAGAAGGACAGCGAGAGGGATGGGAGCCAAGAGGGCACCGGAGCCCGCCTGCAGCACTACTTGGCAAGAGGTGGCTTCCTGTTGCTGCTGCCGCCTCAGGAGGACCTGCCGAGCTCCCAGGACCCGCCTGGGCCACCAGCTCCGGAGCATGGGGAAGAAAAGCTCCACAACGGGGGCTGCGCCTTTTACCTGCTGGGGGCCCAGGGCAGTGGGGGAGGGAGCAGTGTGGTGGCTCTCGAGGAGCTGCTGAAGAGCTGCAGTTTGACCGGGGCCACTGCTCCTGCCATGTCACCTTCGCCTTCCTCCTCTTCCTTGGGGAGCCCTTCTTCGCCTGCTTCTGAGGAAGCGGAGAGCCCGGCTTCCCCAACCAGGACTCTCCCTTGCTTGGGCTCCCCTCTGGCCTTCATGGACATCAGCCTCAATTCTCACAACACCTTCGAGGTCAGCCACTGCTGCAGCGCCCCAGAATATTTGCAGCAGCCCACCCTTGTCGCGTGTGCGGTAAGTGTTTGGCCAACAAAGGCAGAAAGGGCCAAGTTGCATTCTTGAGTCCCCTCCCCTGTTCTTATCTCGGAAGCAGAGTCGTGATTTCCTGGTGCTGAAGAAGCTCTCTGTAATGCAGGCCATGTGCGGTGGGGTAGCTATTTCCAAAGTGTAACCTTCTTATCAAAGTGTAACCTTCTTATCAAAAATTAATAGAAAATTCTCTCTAATTTTTTTCCTTAAAAGTGCTCCGTATTAAGTGTGATTATTTGGCAGAGGTGGAAAGGAAGAACAATGCATTTTATTGTTATGTATTTTGTACAGATTGTATTGAATTTATTTTATTAGAATTTTTAATTCTATTCATTTTATTTTAATTTAAATTACTCTTGCCCTGCCAGAGCTTCAAATTTAAATTTTGATTAAATTCATTTTAATTAATTTCACTTTAATTTGATTTAATTAATTGATTGCTATTTAGTGTTACTTTGATCATCAGCACCCTAAAAATTGTCCTCGACCCCATGAACCAAGTCACGGTCAGTTTTGGCCTTCCAGGTTATTTGGGTTGTACAGGCCTGCTCTAAAGGGAAGCAATAAAGCAGCTGACTGGGCCCTGTATCACTTCCAGCATTTTGATTCCATGGAGGGTCTCGATTTTTGTTTGATAGAACATTCCAATTTGTTTTCAAAAATCTATGCTATGCCTATTTCTAAAATCTTCTGGGAAACAGATCCAGCATTTGTGGTATTTTCATAGTCTCAAGAGCACTTCCTGACCTCAGCAACATGGCAAAACTGGCAGCTATAACGCTAGGCTAGTTAGTGCCAAGGCAAATATATGATCTGTACTAGCAAGAGAGCCAGCGTTCGATACAGTTTAGAGAAGCCCACATTGTAGACTTCCCTCTATTCTGAAATAACTTCCAGAGGATGTACAGACTGATTTGCAGGGGGATGGGGGTTGTAAAAAAAAAAAATCTATTTTGACTATGAAGTCATGAAAACAGACCAGTGAAATACTAAGGGATACTGAAGCATGCAGGGTAAAGATGAGGCAAATGTCAGAGGTCCTTTACAAGCATCCATAGGGCCCAAGTGTCCTAGTTAGGTGCAGCGAACACATTAACGGTATCACAGGTGTGCCTCTCAAAACAGTGGCTGACATGATGCGCAGCACTGTGGGAGCCACTACAAAATAAACGGCTTCAGAGCTGCTGCAGACCCATAAGGCAGCCGCAACACTATAGAGAATGCATAGTTCTGCAAGCAGCGCTGCCACAGTTTCTCTCATTCTGGGAGAAGTAACTGTGGTGTAGTTGGGGATAACTGTGGCAGCGCTGCTTGAGCAACTATGTGTTCTCTGCAGTGTCGGGGCTGCTCGACAGCTCCACAGCAGCCCCCACATGGTTCACAGTGGCGCATCATATCAGCTGTTTGCCCGGGAGCAAGAGGTTGTCTCCTGGCCCATGACATCTGCATGTTCACACAGGGGCGTAACAAGGCTGGAGTGGGCCCAGAGACAAAATTTTAAATTGGGCCCCTCGCTGATACACACACACACACTTCACATGTGACTTGCCTCGGGGGGGGCCCTCGAGGCGTGGGGGGCCCCAGACAGCCGCCTCCCCTTGCCTAATAGTAGTTACGCCCCCTGTGTTCACACCAAGTGGCTCTGCTTCCTGCCAACATCACCTTGTATGTTTCCCAACCTCCGCTTTATAGTCAGTAAGGGACATGGAGCTTCACAGGAAGCATTCTTTTCAATGACAGCTCTATGGCAGCTGAACAGGAGTTGCCTTTTAGAACGCTCGAATTCTGAGCCAGTGGGAAAGTGGGCTAGATGATTGCCTGCCAGAAGTTAGGGTAATTTTGGAGCCTGGACCTAAAGGCTTTTTGGGGGAGCCGATGCTGCATGGGCTGGCAGAGCAGACCCAGCCACACCTAGTCTCAGCATACACCCCAACCCTGCAACAGGAGCTCAGGCAGAGCAAGCCCAGTTCCACATGGCCCTCAGCACCCCACCACTGCAACGGGCAAGCAGAGCAGGCCCAGCCACACCTGGCCAATCACACCTGGCCCTCAGCACACACACACCCAGAGGTGGATTAACATAGTAGCAAATGTAGCATTTGCTACGGGCCCCACGTTTTTGAGGGCCCCACACACCCAGCTTCTAACTGGGAATTAAAGTTAAAACTTTACTTGTTTTATTTGGTCCATGTTAGATAAAATATCCCTTTTCTGCTAAATGTGCATTTTAAGAGAAGGCCCAGCACAGCCTCTGTCTAGTGGCTGTTGCTGGTGCATACCACATTTTTCTTTTTAGAGTGTGAGCCCTTTGGAGACAGAGAAGCATCTATCCACTCTTTATTTTTCTACGTAAACCACTTTGAGAATTTTGATTGAAAAACAGTATATAAATGTTCGCTGTTGTTGTAGTAAGTGTGGGTTTGTGGCTTGGTCTCCCATACTCCAAAATATAGCAAATGAAGAAATTGAATTACTTTACTATGCAAGTAAATATTTTACGTTTTAATATTTATGTGCATTTTCCAAAAAAATTAGGGCCCCTTTATAACATATGCTACAGGCCCCACACTAGCTTAATCCGGCCCTGCACACACCCTCAACAGGAGACTAGGTGGGTGGGTGGGCGGGCTGCGTGGACTTCAAGCCTGCAAGATCAGCAGGTGGGTGGATTGCTGCGGGGCCTTTGGGGGGCCCTGAGTGGTGGAGGACCGGGAGTCCAGTCCAAAGAGTGGACTTCCGGTCCAAGGAGCGCTGGAAGACCAGTCCAAAGAGGGCTACTGTTGTCTGAACCAGGCAATAAAAGATTGTGTCAGTGCACTGGCACCGGCTGTTTCAACTGATTTGTATCTGTTGTTGTTAAAGCAACAGATCTGCCCTTCCGATTTGCTGTTTATGACATAATGGCTGAAATGCAGAGCAAGGCTGCACATCAGCCTGTAGCGGCTACAGCATCTTAGCGGCACCTCTCCCCCTTTGCAAAATGGAGATAATAATACTGGCCAAATTTATAAGACTGTTGTAAAAATTCCTGAGATGACATATGTGAACTACATTAAAAACATTAGAACTCTATAGACATGCTGTAGTAGTAGTAGTAGTGGTCGTGGTCGTAGTAGTAGTAGTCGTAGTAATAGTAATAGTAGTAGTAGTAGTAGCGCTGTCAGGCATTAGGACCTCCACCACCAAGATAATGACCTTGCATGAGCTCAGGCCATGCATAATAAATACTTCTGGGTCAGCCTTTGGCTGAGCAGCACATTTCCTTGTGTCGCTATGATGCTCAGACGAAGACAGACAATCCCAAGTGTCAATTCCAAGGTGCACTTGGTGCACTTCAATGTAGAGACATGCAGAACCGGTTTGCGATTGAACTGATCCATCACAAACTGGGACGATTCGAGCCGTTTGATCGTGAACCACTTCAAACCAGTTCAAGCTGGTTCATCGGTTCAACCGAACTGGTTTGCAGAGTAATCGGATCAAACCACCACTACCAGTCCGTGCACACCCCTACTCCAAGGCATTTGTCTTCAGAGCAGAGAATGTGCACTCAGTGCATTTTCACACTACTTTGAACATCCCCCCCCCCTGTTTTCTCCTCTCCTTCTCCATGGGCATCCACAGGAATGTTGGGGGATGGGGGGCAGGGCCAAGTATATATTTATAAATATATTCATAAAATATGAGAGACTTAAAGGGAAATTATCATCACAATAGAGAAAATCTGTTGCTATACCATTTTGTCATTTTGAAATTTATTACAAGAAGTGGCAACAGAAAAGAGATGAGTGGTTATAGAAGAGAACGTAGTTCAAGCAGCAGTGATGAATAGAAACCAAAAATAAAGGAGGCGTGCCAATTTGTAGACTCCAGTTCAATTCATGAAGACAAGGAGAGATCAAAATGTGTCTAACCAATAATTTACCACCGACAAACTGTCCACTTGAACACTGGATCAGAACTTTCTTCTTTTCTTTATATTTATTAAGCAATGTTCAGGTCTCTGGTTTACATGTTTTGTATATTATATATTGGATATTTCATTGTTTATGTTAAAACACTTTGCCTTTCTTTTGTGATATTTTACTCTGTTTTACAGGTTTCTGATGTTTTAAATTATCGTTTGAATAAACATTATTGCATCCATATACGTGTATATATGTATGACTATATATATATATATATAGTCGTCTTGCTTCTGCTCTTCTTCCTGACCCTGTTCACTGTCCCTGTACCTATCTCACCTCTTTCCTTGGATCTTCATTCTCAGCTTTTGACTAGTATTTGGTTCACTGAATCAGTCCCTGTTTGCTTCTACAGTTCTGCTGCAAGCTGGCTTCCTGGTCATTATTCTATGTGTCATCTCCAAAACATGATGTTCTCTCCCATCCTGCCAAAATCCTTTCTTCCAGAAGAGCCTCATCCTCCTTGCTGTTTGCAGTGCTGACAGTGATGTGTGCCTTTATCAGCTTCTGGGCTCTATAAGAACTGCAGGCAGAAGACTGGTTCTATTAGATTCTTTTTCTTTTTTATTTCCTCCGATAATTGTCTGGGATCTACATTAATGGAAATGTAAATTGACTGCCACTGTGCTAAATGACAATCAGGTTTTGTTTGACAGAGCTGAAAAGTATCTTATTGAGAATGTTGGCACCAAACAATCTAAATGCAAATTTAGGTGGGATTGGGAGAAGGGTGTTTTAACTTCTGATGAGAGTATTTCATAATGTAGGGAGGTGAAATTGGCTTCCAGTTCATAAAAATCATCAATGTGTGTAACAGTTCAACTATGAAGGCCAGCATTTCCGTATTATTTTAAATGGACCAGACCAAATGATTCGATTTTCCAGTCCTATTCCCAATAATTTTTTAAACAATTTTGCAGAGTGTTAGCCATATTTTTAGCATTTGCATATTTAGAAGGTAAACTTGGGAGATTACAAGGCAGCCATTAATCTAATCCTGTTATTTCTACGTCCCGTTTTGTCATCTGCTTTTACTGTGTGCAAGAGGAACAGGGAGGCATCCTTCTGTGCTCTCAACACGTTCCATTTCTCAAATTAGTGGGTACTGATTTGCAAAGGCATTGTCAGGCTTGTGAAAACAAATGTTGTCTCCCCCATTTTCAGAGTAGTTAAAGGGTCGATAATTAGGTCAGATAATTATCTATATATTTATTTCTCCTAGGCGTACCAGTCGTTAAGCCTATACATGGCAGCTCTCGCAAGAGTTCTCTCAGCTCTCAGCAATTGTGAGAGATGGGGAGAAAATAGGGATGCGGCCGCTGGCAGGCTGACCACCAGGAATTGGCCGGCAGGAGGGAGGGGGGGCGGGCCAGCTTTCTGGCCAGCCCACCAACCAGAAACCGCAGGCGGGTGGGCAAAGAAACGGGCTGCTCTTGCCAGGGGCCGGCTGGTGGGAGCAGGAGGCAGTGGGAGCAACAGGTGGCGGTGGGCCAGCCTGGCCGCCGGGAGCAACAGGCGGAGGCGGTGGGCCAGCTTGGCCGCCAGGAATTGGTGGGCAGGAGGAGGTGGCGGGCCGGCTTGCCAGCCCGCCAGCCAGAAACCGTGGGGGGGGGGAGAGAAGCGAGCCAGCGGAGGCACAGATGCTCTGCGCCTGGCCCAGCTATTTTATTATATTATTTATTCTATTCTACAACTTTATTATATTCTACACCAAAGTCATATCTGACCTTATTACATGGATAATCATATAATTTGATGTGTTCTCTACACATTTAGCACATTCTTATTGAACTCTGTAGTTTATACGGAGCAGTGTGGGAGAATAGACAACGTTTTTCCCTGCTTCTACCACTTCCTCTAGTCATGCCAGACAGCAATTTTACCTTGCATGGTCAGGTATGCCTCTGAATACCAGTTGCAGAGGAGTAATAGCAGGAGAGACGGCATGCCCTCAGCTCTTGCCTGGGCTTCAGTAGGTATCTGGTGGGCCACTGTGTGAAACAGGATGCTGGACTAGATGGGTCTTGGGCCTGATCCAACAGGGCCATTCTTATGTTCTTTGTCGGGAGTTCCTACCCTCCTCCGTGAGACAGAGTTGTTTACCCAGTCAAACGGTGGTTTGCTGAGAGAAGTGGGACAACCCCAGTAATTACCATTCAGAAGTCAGGAAGGGTTCAGAGGGACGTGAAACAGCTGCTGGAGATGAGCGGGTGCAGCCCAAGAAACAGCAGAATGGTGGAGAGGGAATAGCGATGATATCAGCTCCACAGCTACAAATGGGTTTAGAAAGGCTAATGAAGGGGGTGGAGTTGGAGAACAACTCCCCTTTGGAAACCAGGGATTGGGTGATCAATTCACTTGCCTGGCCAGGGAAGGAAGAGAAAGCGGGGAGGGGGAGGAGTGTCCTAAATGTAGGTCTTTATTTAAGGCAGGGAGGGGCTGCCAAAGACGAGAGAATCAGCACGGATGAGATTTGTGTTGGAATTATTTCTGGTAAGAGATACCCTTCTTTTACAGCAGAGTGCACTGAGGCACAACACAGCAGAGTCTGCCTAGGCATGCGTGTATGCTGAGAGTCAAAAGAAACTTGGATCCAGTTCATAGTTTCAAATCAATATAAGGAATCTTTATTGGTGAACTCCATTCTAGATAGGAAAGTGGAGAGATAGGATCTCTATTCTATCTAGCTAGCTGGATGGAGAGGGATGGTTTCTGCATCTCTGCACACATGGTACAGGGAGAGAGGAGCGTGTGTGCTGCAAGAGAGAAGAAAGGGGGAAAGGAAGTTAGGAAGGGAGGCAGGAAGGAAGTCCCTGAGAGTAGCAATCTATGTATCAAAGGGATAGTGTCAGAGCAGTAGAGAAGGGATGACCAATGTCTTGACCCCTCTAGCCCTCTGACTCACTAATCTGTCCCCCTCTGTCACTGAGACAAGAGACAGCACAGAGTCCTTCACTTCCAACAGTTTGTCGGTCTGATGGACTCCCAGAGAGGAGCTCAGGCTTTTTGCTCCCACTGATAGAGGAAGGAATGGACTGAATATATGTCCCTCCTCGCACAACTCTGAGGCAAATGCCTGTGCCTATAATTCAAGGGCAAGAGGATGAAAAGTTTATCTAGAGAATTCCTCCTCCCTAAAACATGGACATTCTTATATCATCCAGATTTATGTTGAGGTAACTGCGAGCTATTGGGGAGCACTCCATACATGATTAGGGTTTTTCATTGCGCATTGGAGCTTAGCCTGATTTATGTCCGGGGTAAAAATTCCACTTTTTGCATCAGGTTTGTGGGCAAATTTGAAATATCCTATATGCCCCATAACACACAGTATTTCACCCTTCTTAATCCTGCTGTCTGAGAAAGGCCCTGGCGTTCCAGTCATGCCTACGTCATCAGAAAAGCTAACAACTCTATCTATCTATCTATCTATCATATTTAACATATTTGTATACTGCCCAAAACTTATGTCCCTGGATGGTTTAGAATAGACAGTACAATTAAAACATTAAAACAATTTACAATTTAACACAACATTAAAACTATTTAAAAACTGTAAATCTAATTACAAGCCTGGGTGAACAGATGTGTCTTAACTGTCTTTTAAAACATTGACAGAGATGGGGAGGCTCTTATTTCAACAGAGAGTGCATTCCAGAGCCTCGGGGCAACAACAGAGGAGACAAGCCAGTGGCAACTGTAGACAAACCTCTCCAGATGATCTCAAAGGGTGATGGGGTTCATAGCAAAGAAGACGTTCTCTCAAATACCCAGGGCTCAAGCTGTTTAGGGTTTTATAGGTTATAACCAGCACCTTGTATTTTGCCTGGAAACTTATCAGCAGCCAGTGTAGCTCTTTCGACATTTTACCGAGATGACTCAGAGACCAACATGGCTGCTGCATTCTGTACCATCTGCAGTGTCCAGTCTACATACAAAGGCACCCCCACATAGAGCACATTGCAGTAATCCAGCCTGGAGGTTACCAGCATATGTACCACTGTTCTGAGGTCATTTATCTCAAGGAACAGACACAGCTGGCATATCAACCAAAGCTGATAAAAAGCACCTCTGGCCACCACCTCAACCTGGGACACCAGAGAGGGGTTAGGATCCAGAAGCACCCCCAGACTGCATACCTGTTCCTTCTGGGGAAGTGTGACCAGCAGATCAAAATAATCCCTGGAGTTGCGACCCCACACAATAAGTACCTATGTCTTATCTGGATTCAGTCTCAATTTGTTATCCCTCATCCAACCCCACACCATAAGTACCTCAATCTTATCTGGATGCAGTCTCTATTTGTTGTCCCTCATCCAACCCATCACCAGTTATTCCTTCTCCCGATTATGTTGACATGGAGAAAGAGATCTGGGTGTCATCAGCATACTGAAAACACCCTGCACCAAATCTCCTGATAATCTCTCTCAGTAGTTTCATGTAGATGTGAAAGAACATTGGAGACAATATGGAGCCCTGAGGGATATTACATGAAAGTTCAGATTTTAAAGAGCAATGGTTTCCAAGGGACACCATCTGAATCTGCCTGAGAGGTAGGACTGGAACCATTGCTCCTTCCATTGATAGTAAAAACATGGAAAGAACACCACTCAACAGTATATGCCACAACAGTTCTCTGGTATACATTCTCTGGGCCTTGCCGGATTCTGTGGGTGGCCCATTAAGACTATACAGTCATCACTTATCCCCCCAGATGACAATCAGGCACTTGGGTGGTGGTGGTAGTGGTAGAATGGGATTGTTAATTACCATCACTCAAACTGCTAACCCAGGTTGCTGGGAAGTTGATGATTTTGCACAGCAAATGCAACTGTGTCACAGGTTGTTTTGATGTAGTGGTTGCACTAGGATCACAATTACCAGCTGGCTGGTGAGTGTAACTTCACTGCAAGGGTCACTATGCAGGCCAGCCCTGCCATTAAGCAATGTAACACTGCCTGCCTCAAGAGGAGGCAAATTGTGAGGCACCATTGGAAGGAAGCAAATAGCCCATTATTTTCTTTGGGCAACATCCAGACTTGTTAGTCACAGCTGAGTACCACTGTAATAGATGAGATAGGTTAGTCACGACTAACTTAGATAATGATGAATGAATGAATTAATCCCATTTATTTCAATGGGACTTAGTCATGATTAACTTAATCTGGATGTAGTCCATTGCTTATATTTTTACTGTAATAAGCAGCAACATTTGTTAATCTTTCTCAGGCACCAAATGTCTTGGACTGTCTTTGGCATCACATCCCTACCACACCTATCTGTGCCATTTTGTACAGATCTTGAACGGTTTCCCACCGTTCTGTTCTTTCCCTCCTGTCTTTTTCTTTTGAGGCCACAACCTTACTCTCCCCACACAATTTAAGAATGGCCTGTCCTACCTGCAAACTCTTTGATTATGTGGGGACAGAGAGATCACTTGATATGGCTACAGCTCATAAAAGTAGAAGAGACAGCAGCATTGCCATCACAGAAAAGGATGTTTGGTTAGAATGGCCCCATTTCTTTTCTGCTTTCTTTGTGTAAATGCATAGAATGAAAACAAGGACTCGGTCATTTTATATTTATTAATAAACTTATATCCTGCTTTTCTACTAAGGGTTCAAAGTGGCTTACAAGAATGCGCAATCATAAGCATAAAATGAAATTAACACAATAGTCACTACCTGAACAATTAATAGACCCTAATAAATGAACAAAGCCTAACTGAAATCTGATGAGCATAAAATGGTTCTCGTTTGGTGCCCTCATAACCAGCAATGATGCCTTGTGGGAAGGAGTTCCAGAGGTATAGCGCCACCAAAGAGAGAGCCTTGTGCCCTGTCACCACATGCCTAATCTGCAAGTCACAGGAAGACAGGAAGCTGCCTTATACTGAGTCAAACCATTGGTCCATCTAGCTCAGTATTGTCTACACTGACTGGTTGTGGCTCTCCAAGGTTTCAGGCAGGAGTCTTTCCCAGCCCTACCGGCTGTTGCCAGAAAGCCATGTTTTGGGGTAGCACAAGAAGTAAGGTTGTGCATTTTGTTGTTTTTCTGTTTTGTTTTTGGCCCAAATCCAAAACACCCCCATTTTGTTCTTTGTTTGAAATCAGCCAACCTGAAACACCCCCATTTTGTTCTTTGTTCAAAATTGCAGAATCCAAATCTGAAATGTTTTGGATTTTAAAAAATGGCCCTAGGACAAAACTAGTGGGTGGGGGTAGTAGTGTCCAATGGGTGGAAGCTACCACCCAAATTTCAGAGAAATTGGGCAAAGGGCTGATTTTTGGTGAATTTTTGAAGTTTAATATTTTTCCCATAGGGAATAATGGAGCTTTCAGCAAAAGTATAGCTTCATGTTGGGGGGAAAGGGGGTGGCCCAGAGCAGAGTAGGGTGGGTGGTAGTGCCCAGTGGGGGCAAGGAAGCTGCCAGAATTATTTCAAAAGAATTTGGCATAGGGCTGATTTTTAAAAATTTAATGAAGTTTATGCATCTTTAAGGTTCTTCCCACAGGGGATGATGGAGGTTTCAGCAGCCCCATAACTGCACTTGGGGGGCACCGGGGTGGCCCAGAGCAAGTGGTGGTATAGAGCACATAGGGTGCCAACCACCCCCATGAGAGCCAGCGTGGTGTAGTGGTTAGAGTGCTGGACTAGGACCGGGGAAACCCGAGTTCAAATCCCCATTCAGCCATAATACTAGCTGGGTGACTCTGGGCCAGTCACTTCTCACTCAGCCTAACCTACTTCACAGAGTTGTTGTGAAAGAGAAACTCAAGTATGTAGTACACCGCTCTGGGCTCCTTGGAGGAAGAGCGGGATATAAATGTAAAAATAATAAAATAATAATAATAATAATGGGGTACTGGGTTCTGTTGTTTCTGAGATGTTTTGAGTGTAGATTATCTCATAGCATATGATAGTGGATTCATGGTTTCTCATTGAAAATCTCATATGCTACCAGAGAAACTACAGGCTGGGCTCAAGCTGGCAACAAGGCAGGCATAGGCAATGGCATGGCATCTCTCAATGGGGTGGAAAAAATTCTTCTGGAACAAAAAAGCAATGCAGCAGATAAATCCATTCCCAGGCTGGCATGCAGTAGCCATAGCAGGCTGGCAGGCTGGGCTCAGGCTGGCAACAAGGCAGACAGGCATAGGCAATGGCATGGCATCATCATGGCAACTTGAGGCATGGCATGCAATGCAAACTAGTTCTCTCTCTCTCTCTCTTCAATGAGGCAGAAAGGCAGAATGGTGAATGAGTAACTAACTTGTTGAATGAATTGAAAACCCCTCCTTGAACTCCCCCCCACCCTTGCCCCCTTCTTCAACTCTTCCCCTGGCCAATGTGGGGTCAGTAAAGAGTGGCAAGAGGCAAAAGAGCCAATGGGGAACAAGGAGGGAATCATCAGCAGGTCAGCCCATGCTTTAGGTCACCAATCGGAAGGCTGGAAGGGTGGGAAATTCAAAGAGATGTCAAACACAAAATGGAGACTGACTCAGAGATCGCCACAAAATGGAGGTCTAAAACAACAAAAAGTTTTGTAGCTGAAACAGGGACATTTTGTTTTGTGTACAAAACTTTTCTATTTGGAAAATGGGCATTTTGTTTTGACTACAAAACACCCGAAATGGCCCATTTCGAGTACGAAATGTTTTGTATCTGAAACGTTTTGCACATCCTTAACAAGAAGCACCCCTCTCGATACATTCACAGCATGGGACCATGAGATTGTAGTTCCCTTTAACTTTTTACCTTGCTCTTTAACAAAAGATTGTGAGGCTGGCCCCTAGGTTAAAGAGAGAACATACAAAAATGGGACACAGGACCCCCTCCCTAACAAGGAAGCCGGCCAATAGACCAGTCAAAGTAAATGGGCTGGGGAGGAGATCCTGCTGCCTATAGATAACATATGGGATGCTTCTTAGCAAGAGCACTGAAATGGCTACTTCCCATCCCATTAAAATTGATTGACTGGGAGAGATAAGGGAGAGATGGGAGAGATAAGGGAGAGATGCTGATAAGATAAGATAAGATAAGATAAGATAAGATAAGATAAGATAAGATAAGATAAGATAAGATAAGATAAGATAAGATAAGATAAGGGAGAGATGCTCATAAACAAATAAAAGACATGTATCTTTACACCTGGAGATATCGTGGTCTCTGAGATAGTAAACAAACATAGCCCATTTACCTCACACAGTTACATTTGCATAGCTTGCTCTCAGCTTTTGTCCAGAAAGGACCCACCTAAAGTGACTATCAATGGACCCTGTTGTCTTGCACAGAACTCCTCTCCCTGCAGGGAAGGAGAAGCCGCCTGAGTGAGTCGATAGTTGCCTCAGGACATGTCAGAGATCCATACCCCAGCTGGGCCATCATGGCCTCAGATGCTTGGATCCTGGTGGGACTCTGCCCAAATTCCACCTATCCACAGATTCTCACCAGTGAGCTGGAAGCACTGCTTCCCTCGCTATATCCCCACTTCACCCCACGCTTTGCTCCATAAGAGGCACGTTAGCCGTCATCATGCAACCAAAGCGTCCAGGAAGGAGAGGTAAACTGGCCTCTCACCTTTCCCTCAGCTCTCTCGCTCGCCTCCCTTTCTGCTCCCTCCGCCGCTCTCCCAGCAGGTTTTATTGCAAGCCTCTAAGTAGGCTTCTATTCGGTACTCTAGCCAAATTACTGCAAGCCTCTAACCAGGACTCTCATTGAGGACCTTAGCTAAATGATTGAATTGCAACTCTCCTTTTGCCTTCTGTAACCTCCATTTTTACCCTTAATAACGCTTTTAAACTGTACCTACGTCTCCTCAACCTTTCCAAATACTCCAGAACTGCTAAATTGATACTGGAACCGAACTGCTCCCCACTCTGAGCAGCTAACTGGAAGCTAATGTAGATCTTTCAACATGAGTGCCATCTGTTAATTGTGACAAGTCCCTATTAACATTCTGGCTGCTGCATTCTGAATCTACTGAAATTTGGTCTCCAAAAGGCAGCCCCTTGTACAACATGTTGCAGTAGTCCAATTTAGACATAACCAGAGCATGTATAACAGTGAGGTCATTTCGAGGAGGAGGAGGAGGATGGAGGAGAACGGAGGACAGCCGATGAACAATTCAAAGTTGGTGAAAAGCACTGCATGCCGCATTGCTCAGTCCAGACCTAAAAGCAGCACCAAATGGTGGCCCTAGTCCTTAATGAGGAGTTCACCCCATCTAGAACAAGTTCCACTTTCCTGCTGACACCAGTTCCCCATTCACAGTATATTTGCCTTCTCTGTACGGAAGTTCAGTTGGTCCATGGCCAACTCCAGACACCTATTCAGCATGCCCAGTGTAATGAAATGCATGTAATGCAACGAAAGGTAAAAACAGACATGGGTGTCCTTGGCAATCTGATAATATCTCATCCCAAATACCCAGGCAGCCTCACCCAACAGTCCCATGAAGATGTTCAATAGCACGGGAGACAAAATGCAACACTACTGCACTCGGGCTGGCCCAAGCCCCTGCCCAGCACCTTGCCACACCAAATGCCACCCAGGATTGCCCAACCCCTTTTAATTCACTGTTTTCCATTCAAGTAAATGCCACACACACACACACACACACACACAGTACTAAAGACTATTCTAATTATATGTTTAGGTAGAAGTCTTGCTACCAAATTATCAAGAAAACCAAAAAGTGGTCAAGACAAGTGGAAATACAATTAAGAAAGCCAAAGTAATAAAGCCAACAAACTCAGTGACAATAAACCAACAGTCTAGCAAGACAATGAACAGCCTAGCTATAACAATCAGCCCTAAACTATCAACACCTATTAAAACCCTGAAGTGGAAAATGATAATAGGAAAAGAACTAAAGGCCAAGCTGGAGGTGACATTGGAAGATCCATGACCCAATTCCCTGTTGTTTCTTAAAAGTCTAATAACAGCTTCAGAAGCCCCCCAACCCATCAGGATGATGGCACTCAGCGGGGCAGGGTGTAATCCTTGTCCACCTCCACCTAATTAGATTCACACACACAGAGAGATACTTAAAAACAACAGCAGCAGAACATCTAGTCACAGACCTCCTGATGTCACATCTACAGGTAGTTGCACCCCGAGCTTCGTGCTTACTGTTTGGGAAGAAAGTGGTGCTGGCGGGGGGGAGGACAGATTGTGCTCTCAAGTCGGTGTGGACTCCTGGCGACCACAGAGCCATGTGGTTTTCTTGGTCGAATACAGGAGTGGTTTACCATTGCCTTTCTCCCGTGCAGTATGAGATGATGCCTTTGCTGATGTCAGTGAAGTGAGCAGCCATCTGCCTCCAGCACATTTCCTATATCGCTGCTACCTATATAGCTGTGTCTACAAATATATATTTACTAGGCACAGTCTGGGGAACACACCGGCGGGGATTCGAACTAACAGCCTCTTGCTCCCTAGGCAAGCTGCTTCCCTGCTGTGCCACCGCAGCTGAAAAGCATCCCACAAATATCCAGATGAAGTGAGAATTTAGTAAGCAACCTATGGCAATGGGCATACTAAAATTCCGCCTTCCTGTTGTTCAGCCCTAACTTTTGGGGTGTGTTTTTACCAGGAGTTATCTACTACAGATATGTGGTTTTTCTTCTGGTTAGCTTTGTTCTGTTTGTTCTTCAGTGGCCTGTACTACTGTTTGTGCATTCTCAGTTCATATATACATCCTGCTCTCAGAATTGTTGTCCATTCTTTGGGTCAGATAATTTTTGTTTGAACTCATGCTAAATAGGTACACCAACAGCTCTGCACTATGACATACACCCACATTAATAGGTTTGCAAGAGTACAAAAGGCAGGAGGACAGGTCACTGTCTCACCAGAATTCAGAAGCAGCAGCATCCAAGGCTTTATGTCCCCTTGTTACTGAACCATGAACTAAGCCAAACAAGAACACTGGAAAATCTAGTTAATTCAGACACTGGTTTTTCCCTGAGAGTACCCATAGGAAATCTTCCAGGAAATAAGATCGTCCTTCCTTTCACCTTACAGAACAGAGCAGAGATTGTAAACAGCAAACATTCACCTTTCCGATTACTGGGATTATCCATGGTCACAAACTACGGGGTGATTCCCACAAGCACCCTGGGTGGGTAGGGAAGGCTCAGGGAGAAGTTACTCCCCCCCCCCCCACAGGAGTGTAGCAAGGGCCCAGAGACAAGATTTTAAAATGGGCCCCTCGCTGATATACACACACAAACACACTTCACAATATATAGTGCACTCACACTCACATCCCCTATATAAATACGGTGAATATCTAGTTCACAGGGGCGGATCCAGCAGGGAATTACAGGGGGTGCAATGAGAATCCCCCCCTAAAAGATTTCCCCGTCCCATATAAATATTGGGGCTTGGATTTTCTCTCTCTTGCAAATGCACTATGCCAGGGGGTGTCAAACTAAAATTTGGTGGTGGGCCAGATTAGCTTCTGATGCACCTCTGAGGAGCCACACATAGCCTTGCGCCCACCTCACACCACCTATCTTCCTCCTCCTCTCTGCTCTTCCTCTCATTCCTTTTCTCCCCCCACCCTTAAATTAGCTGAATTCACTAATTTTACACAAAAATACACTCAGGGAAAGATTGATTTTTAAAAAAATTATTTTTAGAAGAAATTTGGAACATACCCGGTAATACCAACTTTTGCCTGGAAAATCCTATCATTCTTCCTCTCTCCCTTACAAAGGTGTTGCTAGGTACTTAAAAGATCCAGGGCTTGGGCCCACAGCCTCCCCACGTTTTGATAATGAAACCCTTTCATGCTCTCTTAAAGGTATTCAACACTCTCCTCCCCACTAGCTTGCTTCACAGCTAAAAATGAATCTCCTTTTTCTCCTGCATCAGATTTCTCCTGTATCCTACGCTCACAGCTGAGAACCAGGGTGGTGTAGTGATTAGAGTGTTAAGACTAGGATTGTGAGAACTGCATTCCCCATTCAGTCATGAAACTCACTGTGGGACTTTAGCTGAGAGAGACACTCTCTCTCTCCCCTCCAAACCTGCCTCACAAGATTGCGGTGAGGATAAAAGTGGGGAGGAAGAACATGTACACTACTCTGACCTCTTTGGAGGAAGAACAGGATGTGTGTCATTTGTGTGTGTCTCTGTGTGTGTGACTTTTCATCACAAGTACTCCAATCCTAAGCATGTACTCAGAAGCACATTCAAATAGTGTTTTGTACACCAATCACAGCAGCATGCAATTCAGTTTGATCTTTTATTTAGTATATTTCATTTAAGCAAGAAAATCATATGCCAAAAAAATCGTATGCAACTGTAGTGTATGTCTACATACTACAGGATATATACAATGTATAGTGTGTCTATACGCTACAGAAAGAAAAGCCACCATTTTGATTCCAAATAGGACAGCAGAATGTCATATATGGAGTTACCCCAATTTTGCAGAATTTAAAGACAACCAATCATTTCATGTGCAATTTAAAAATGAGTTTCTTGTGAACTGATTTGCAAAGCCTTATTTTGAAGCAAGTATACACAGTACAAAAACAGACTTTTGGTGGGGGAGCATGCTACAAGCACAAAGCAAAATAAAATAAAATAGTAATGTTTAAAAGTGGAAATATGTTAAGAGAACCATTTTCTCATATTTTGCCATTTAAGCCATTGTGAGAACTTTGTTGCTAAAAAAGCAACATATAAATATTTTTAATAAGGGCCAGGGGAGAGAAAGCAACACACACAGAGACCAGATTAAAGATATAAGCAGTGTAACTTCAGAAATAAAAAGGAACAAAAACAAAACATATCCATTTTGTCAGAGCATCCCCCCCCCCCCGCATTCTTTTCAAAGCGTTTAATACTTTTGCACTAACTAATTTCCTCACAACAAGGTATACTGTTGGGATGAGGAGGGTTTTTCTTACAAGTTTGCACTAGAATAGTTTTGGCATACTTTGAAAATGTTTGTGTTGTGTGTGTTTTTTAAGCTTAAGAATTCTCTCTCTCTCTCTCACACACACACACACACAATGGGACTTCTCTCACATGTACAACACACACACAGTTCATGGGGGTGTGGGGGAGAGTGATCAACATGGTAGCTTGATCAAGGGGAACAAATCATACACAAACCAACCAAACAAACAAACAAACAGGAAAGTGCGCCTGGTGCACCTGCCACTAGGGTGGACAAGGGCAGTGTGCCTGCACCAGCCAAAAAGCAGGCTATACTGCCAGTTCAGCGGTGGACACAGGTGTCGGGCAGCAAGCGGACTGTTTGTGTGGCTCATCATCACCTCACCCACCTCATAGGGGAGATGATTTCCACCGATGACCAGCCATTTCAGGTGGTTGAGAACTCTGGCTTCCGCCAGATACTCCAATACCTTGTGCCCGACTACATCATCCCCTCAAGGACCACGTTCAGCCGGAATGTGGTCCCCTCCCTGTTCGTGTCAGCTGGACTGCGTGCGGCTCCAGCTGGCACCAGCGTGCATTTCACAACTGACCTCTGGACCAGTGTCAGTGGGATGCATGCTGCTTTCCTGGCACTCACTGCCCACTGGTGGGGCCCGGAGAGTGAGGGGTCCTCCTTGGGCAATGCTTCTGGGTCCGGCACAGCTCCCACAGCACTACGGCACAGGTGGGCCATTCTGCATGGGGAGACGATGGACACGAGGCACACCAGGGAGGAGGTGGAGGCCATACGCAACCGCCAGATAGAGGAGTGGATTGGCAGGTGTCCACACCTCTCTAGGGGATTCATTGTCACTGACAATGGATCCAACGTTACCCCCGCTGTCGAGACAGTCATGGGCTGTGTGAACATATGGTATATGCTCCATCTGACCGTCAGGGACGCCCACGGCCTTATGGAGCTGAAGGTGTCCGAGGCCCAGGCCCGTGCCCCCCACGGTGCTGTTGCTGCCACAGCCATGCTTGTCGAGAAGGCTTGCAAGCTGGTTGCCCACTTCCACCACACCGAGAAGTCCAGGTGACTGCTTCGCGAGAAGCAGGATGACCTTGGGCTTCCTTGCCATCTCTTCCCTACGGATGTAGAGATGCGGTGGAACTCCACCTTCCTCCTGTTCCTGCGCCTGTTGGAGCAGGAGAAAGCCCTTGGCACCCTGGCAAGGACGAGTCCTTGGCCGTCTGCAACCTCTCTAATGCTGAGTGGAAGCAGATGTCCGAGGCGGTGTTGGCACTCGAGCCTTTCCAGCTTGCCATGAAGGGCTTGTGTGGTGACACCACTCCCTTGAGCCAGGCGCTGCCCACAGCATTGAGGGCCTGGAGAAGCTGATGGGTGAACTCCAGGCTTCTGGACCACGCCACAGGGTCGTGCTCTGGCTGGAAGGCTGAAGTCTGGGGTGGCCAAGCAGCTTTTTGGTGAGTTGGGAAGCAGGGAGGAGTATGTCCTCGCTTGTCTCTGCAACCCAGCCATCAAGGGCAATGTCATTAGTGCTGGTGACTTGCCCAGGTGGAGGGACCTCCTGGTCCAGAAGGTGAAGGAGGAGGAGGTCGCTAGGTCCAGGAGAGTGGTAGTGGTGCGGGTGCACCCACACACACACCCGACCCGCACCCAGCAGCTGCAGTGTAGTGGGCGGCCAGCCGGTGTCAGCTTCCCCTTCCCCTTCCTCTTCCCAGTCCAGCAGTGTGGCATCCCAGGCAGCGCTAACGCAGCAGCCACTTGCTCCCGCCATGAAATCTGCCCAGTGGTTTCAGCGGGTGTGCTTTGGCACCTTGCCTGGTGTGCGGGAGGCTTGACCTGCCAGGCCCTCCAGTGCTGAGCAATGCGTTGCCCAGTACTTAGATGAGCCTATGGAGGAAGACAGCTCGATGGACTGCGCACAGTTCTGGGCAACCCACCGCCAAGTCTGGCCGGACCTGGCAGTGGTTGCTGTGCGCCTCCTCTCCTGCCCCCCGCCAACCAGTGTCCAGAGTGAGCGGGTGTTCTCACGTGCCGGGGATGTGGTGACACCCTCTCGCTCCCACTTGGATGCTGGTCTGGTGGAGCAGTTGGTCTTTCTCAAGATCAACCTCCCCTTGCTGGGCTACCCCGAGCTGGAGTTTGAGCTGGGTGAGTGATTACCGTGGTTGCCCCATGCTTGGTCACCTGCCTGGCTCATCTTCTGCACTCATCCCTCCCCTCCCCCTTCCACCTCTAGCTGAGCTGACGTGACAGATACTGAGCCGTGCCAGCCAGTAGCAGCATGCAGTGCCCACACTACAACTAGTGCTGCAACTGGCCAAACGTTTATACAACGCCCAAGCCCACGTAAAAAGAAACCCAATGCTGACCACCACAAGCCCTTATCTCCACCTGTCAGCACTTGGGGACCTGGCGTGGGCACGGCACACATACCTAAAGTAGCACAGCCCTAATAACACTAGACTATCAGGGGCAGTGGTGGGTACACGTTCTGTAAATATGTAAATAAAGATGTAAATTTTTTTTAAAAAAAAGTTATGTTAATCAACCCCCCCAAAATATTGAAAATCATACTGGTAAACAAAGGAAGTAATAGAGGACTCCAAAAAGGATTGATTTTCAAAAATATGTTACCAAAGAAACCATGTGTGGAGTTGGTTTTCATGCAAAATGTGTTTAATGTCTTTTTAATGGTTGCTGAATGAATTCTGATGTTGTTGATTATGGTTACTGTTGATGTGTTGACTGATGGCAAAAAAACCCCAAATCATAATACTAGAAATAAACCTGTCAACACAACATATTGATGATTGATTTGATTGTCTGGGTTCTTGGGGGGAGGAAAGGGAATTGGGTCTGTGTGTCTATGCTCGTGCTTGTCTGGAGAGAAAAGTGTGTGTGTGTGTTTTTGTTGTGTCTGTCTGTGTGGATGGATGTTAGCACTGTCTGTGTGTCTGGATGCTTGCTAGTGTGCACTAGTGTCTGTCTGTGTCCACATGTTTTTTCCCTCCTCCCCAACCCTCCCTTCCCCCCCATCCCTCCCCTCATCCCTCCCTCCATCCTCTTCATCACCCTTCCATTCTCCCTTCCACAACCTCCTGCCCCTGGTCTGGCAAGCTGATGAGAACTGGTCTCCCACCGAAGCACACACACACATCACATGTGTGCAGCATATATGTGGCATATGACCAACTCTGAGCCAGACCCTCCACCCCCTTCAATCCCCTCTGCAACACCCCTCTCTCCCCCACCCCTCCCCCTCCCTTCCCCCCTCCTAACTAGCAGCACGCGCGCGCACACACACACACACACACACACACACACCTGGCCAAGCAAAACACGCATGCACTCACACTGGTGTCACCACCTGCCTTGGGCCACTGTGTCCTAGAGCAAAGATGTGGTGGACCAGAGCCATTTCTTTCCCCAAGCAAGGCAAAAGGCATGCACTGCACTCATGAAGAGTTGAAGACACCAGCGTGGACAAGAGAGAACTACTACTAGTAGAGAACTACTGAACCAGCAGGTGAGTGTTGCCATTGCCAATGCTCAATGCTCTGCTAACTATCATCACACTCAGCTCAGCTGCTCTGCACTATGTAGACACACTGGTGGTTCTTAATGTCAACTTTCTATCTGTGTAAGAATTACCTCCTGCCTGTAATTATGCTCTCCCCTTGCAGTTGCGTCGTCACATGGGTTGGCTACTACTGCCGTGCGCCGCCATCTAGTTAGGTCTTGTTGGCTTGTGTGGGCAGCAGCTGCTGCTGGCTGTGTGCTATGCTCATGCTGTGGTGTGTGATGTTGGTGGTGTAGCACTACTAGTAGTAGTAGTTGCTAGTAGTCTGTGCTTGGTTTGGTTTGGATTGGTCCCCTGGCCTGCCTGGACCACTTCTTGGCCTTTTAATTTCAGATCGGATGTAGCGTGTGTGTGCAACTAGTGTGCATCCATGATGAAGGAGGGGAACAGCAGAGCAGAGCAGGTCAGCTTCTGTCTGCGTGGTGGCCTCAGTGGTTTCTTTGGGCATCACATCATCCATCCTGCAGGAGCAGCAGAGCAGGTCTACTGCTTCTCTTCTGTGTGTGTGCTGTGCTGCTGGCAGGCAGCAGCAGTGGCCTTTTTTAGATCAGTGTCATTGTCAACACTAGTTGGTGGTCTGTGTCATCTAGTTGCTTGGGTAGGTAAGGTGGACTGGCCTGGGTGATGTTACGTGTTAGGAAGCCCAGATAGGGGCAAAAAAGCTGGGGTGGTAATTGATGGGTGCCCCTAGTATTGGTGGTGAATTTGGGGGGGGGTGGGATTTCCCATTGGCTATCATGAGGATTTGGAGCAGCCCCCCGAACCCGCCTCTGTGGGGTGGCAGCACCCCCAAAGTGGGTCTGGGGCCATGGCAAAAATGGCCTCAGTCCCTCCCAGGCATCCCCAGATTGATAGGAGTGATGAGGTTTTTTTAGGATTTTCTAAGGCATTAAAGAAATATCTCTCATAGGGATTGCTGGCTTAACCTTTCACCCACTGACACACATTCCATTCTTTCCAATTAGATATTATTTAATGCCTTAGAAAATCCTAATTAAAAAACCCATCACTCCTATCAATCCGGGACTGAGGCCATTTTTGCCATGGCCCCAGACCCACTTTGGGGGTGCTGCCACCCCATAGAGGCAGGCTCGGGGCTGCCAAAAATCCTCATTATATCCAATGGGAAATTTCCCCCCAAAAAATTCACCATTAATACTAGGAGCAACCAATTGCCTTGGGAATTTTGGGGTGGGGAACACCCATGGGTGCCTAACACCCATCCCAGCTTTTTGCCCCTAAGTGCTCCGCATAGGGAGTTATGGGCAAAAATTGAAAATATTTAAAAAATTCATATAAAATCATAGGAAGGTCCAATCACTTTGAGGTTTGGGTGGTAGTTGGCATCCACGGGTGTCTACCACCCTACCTACTTTTTGAGGTTCAAACAAGTTCAAACTGGTTCAAAACAGGTTCAAATTCAAACCAAACCAGGAGTGGTTTGATTCGAACCAAAATCGAACCACCACCCACTGGTTCGAACCCAGTTCAAATTTGAACCAAACCGGGCGAACCAGTTCCATACACATCCCTAATTGCCAATTCTTATGACGCCTTAGATTTGAACCCTACTTTGAATGTGACTGCTGAACATTACAAGTTCTGTTCTAGATTCCAGCTGCCTGGTGAATCTATGTCACAGCATTGCATGCCTTAAGTGTAACCTGTGAGTTTGCCAACTTTACAGATGAACTGATCAGGGATCAGATTGTTATGAAAATAAACTACTACAAACTGCATGAAAAACTGCTACCGGAGTGGAAACTTACCTAGGTACCCCAAAACCAACCTCCTTACAAGCAAAAGTGATCAAAGTTGCCCACGAAGGTCACCTGGGCATGAGTTTGACTAAAAGGTGAATCAGATAAAGTTTTGGTGGTGATGAAGAAAAATTTTATTTGGGTCTGGTTTGGGCCTAGTCAAGTAACTAAACTTGGCCTGTGAGTTATAAACTTCAGTACTGCTGCAAGGGTTATTATGGTAACATAATGTACCAGTATACTGTTTGGAGGAAATTGGAACAACCTATAGATTGGAGAGTTAAGAACTGCTGGTAAATGGTGATTGGTGCATACTCTCAATATTATTAGTTATATGGTCTGATGTTTGACCTTTACTGTAATTGGGTAACTAGTTATGTTTTAATCTCCTGGTTTGGCGGGGGGGGACTTTACAATCCTTCCTTACTTAATTTATTTGATTTCTGTTCTTCCCTTCCAAAAGTGGTTCAGGGCAGTTTGTATTTACTTTGCATCATGCTGATACTTTGTTCTATCATGATTGGTTCAGACAGTATGCTGTAAGCCCCTGATTGGTGGGCCTATGTTTGCATTAAGATCTCTAACAGTGTAAAGCACTCTTGCTAAGTCTACTGGATGTGCAGGGACACTGCATGTCGTGATAATAAAAGCTGAACCTGATGGATGGTGTGGCCTCCGCTCATTAAAACGAACTCCAGGAGGCTTTACAGAGAGGACTTCTATCCTGAATCTCCTTCAGAAGATAGTGTGTGCATTCACACACCAGACAAACTTACCACAAAGTCCCTTCGAGATCTTTGGACCCACACCACACACAAGTTGGGCTTTGTCTTGAGAATTCTAGCTTATCTCGCTGTATTTCCGGGTTTTTAAAATGCTAGTTTTAAGCTACTTTTTCTGAAAATGCTGGAGCAAATAGGAGAGGCACTGACGTAGAATAATTAGCATGATAAGAGGGATACTCTCTTTAGAAATGCAGATGTAGCACTTTAGTAATCTCTCCCCACCCACCCACCCCTGCATTGGCTAGAAGGCTAGACGCATGCCATATGAACTTGTTTCAAAATAAAACCCGAGAGCAGATGGGTGGGGCTGCTTCCCTCAAAGCTGGGAGTGTAATTCGAAGTAGTTTCACTCAACATTTACCCCACAGCATGAAGCCATGTGTGAATAACTCCCTGGAGATTTCTCTGTTAGTGGACACTGAATAGGCACTGAATAGCTTGTGCTGTATCTAACAAGTCGCAGAAGACATTCGCCACCCCCTTGACTCCATTGGGATTGAGTATCCCAATGGTCCCTGGGGAAAACTTGCTCTGGATATAATGGGGCGTTTTGATAACCAACCCACAATACAGAGATATGTTATTGTGATGGTAGATTTCTATTCCAGGTGGCCAGAGGTTTCATTTGCTGACAACATTACTACAAACAAGGTGATCCCATTCACGACTACAGTTTTGTGAGAGAAAGTCACAAAGTCACTAGTAACTAGCAATGGGACACAGCTTACCTCATTTGAAATGGAGCAATATTTGCATAACCATAGGATAAAACACAACACTCTTTCCTTGTACCATCCTCGAGTGAAAAGAATGAACAGATTAGTAAAAGAAAGTTTACAACCGGCTACTACGCAACAACAATCCTGGAAAGAGGCAATCCGTGATAGGGATGTGCACAAAACCGGTTCGCCCGGTTCGGTTCGGATCCAAACCGGGTCCGAACCGGACTGGGGTGGTTCGGTTTTGGTTTTGTCCGGACCACCCCCCGTCTGGTTCGGATTTGAACAGGTTCGGATCTGAACCCAACTGGTTCGGATCTCAAAAAATAGCTGGTTTTAAAGGGGACCTTGTGTTCTACCTGCCACCCAAATTTCAAGTCGATTGGACCTTCCTCTGATTTTTTACATTTTTTAAAAAAAAATTCAATTTTTTCCCATAACTCCCTATGTGGAGCACTTAGGGGCAAAAAGCTCGGGTGGGTGGTAGCCACCCATGGGTGTCCTCCACCCCAACAATCCCAAGGCAATTGGTTGCTCCTAGTATTATTGGTGAATTTTGGGGGGGGGAAATCCCATTGGCTAGAATGGGGGTTTGGGGCTGCCCCAGACCCACCTCTGTGGGGCAGCAGCACGCCCAAAGTGGGTCCGGGGCCATGGCAAAAATGGCCTCAGTCCCTCCCATCAATCCCCGGAGAGATAGGAGTGATGGTTTTTTAATTAAGATTTTCTAAGGCATTAAATAATATCTAATTGGAAACAATAGAATGTGTGTCAGTGGGTGAAAGGTAAAGCCACATAGAGAGACAGTTATTTAATGCCTAGGAAATCCTAATAAAAAAACCATCACTCCTATCGCTCCGGGGATTGCCGGGAGGGACTGAGGCCATTTTTGCCATGGCCCCCCAGACCCACTTTGGGGGGGCTGCCACCCCACAGAGGCGGGTCCGGGGCTGCCCCCCAAAAAACCCCAATCTAGCCAATGGGATATTTTCTCTTCTTTTCAAGAAATCCACCAACAATGCTAGGGGCAACCCAACAATTGCCACCCCAGCTTTTTTGGCCCTCTCTCTGGGCGCCCTAACATGTAACACCCAGTCAGTCCACCTTAATGCCTACCTACTACCACCCATCCAAGCAACTAAGATGACACTCAGAGAGACAACACCCACTCTCTGATCTAACAAAAAGGCCACTGCTGCTGCTGCCTGCCAGCAGCAGCAGTGGAGCAGCACACTAAGCACAACAGCACACACACAGAGAAGAAGCAGGAGGTGGAGCAGCAGAGCAGTAGACCTGCTGCTCTGCATGATGGGTGATGTGATGCCCAAAGAAACCATCACCTCACTCAGTGCCTGCCACTGACTAGGCCCGACAGACAGAAGCCAGCCAACCTGCTCTGCTCTGTTCTGCTGCTCCCCATGGATGATGCACACACATCTGCATCCAAACCAGACCAAGTGCGCAGAGTCAGCACAGGGCAGCAGCCACCAGCCCAGCAACAACAACTACTACTACTGCTACCACCACAACCAGTGTTGCTGCTACACTAACATTTCCAGTCCAGTCACGTGCACCACAGCCTGAGCCTAGCACACAGCCAACAGCTGCTGCCAGTCAGTGCCAAGCCAACATGAGGAGAGAGCTAAGTAGACGGCGCACGCACACCAACCCATCACGACGCAACTGCAAGGGGAGAGGGCGCAATTACAGGCAGGAGGAGGAGGCGAGGCAATCCTAGCACAGATTTGAAAGTTTAAAATCCACCAGGACAGCTTCTTCTTTCTACCACCAGCTGTAGTGTCTAGTTAGTGAGTGCTGTGCAGCTGAGCTGAGCTGAGCTGAGCTGCGTGTGAGGATGATAGTATTTAGTTTAGTTTCAGCAGACTGAGCATTGAGCATTGAGCATGGGCAATGGCATTGGGAAGCAACACAACACTCACCTCCTGCTGCTGGTTAGAAGTTGCCTCTTCTCGTCTTTTCACCTCTTCTTCGTGTGTGTGTGTAGTGAGTGCATGCCTTTTGCCTTACTTGAAAGAAATGCTTCTCTGGTCCACCACCACATATTTGCTCAAGGACACAGAGAGGCCCAAGGCAGGTGGTGGCACCAGTGTGAGTGCATGTGTGCTGGTGGTGTTTGCCACCACAGGTGTTTTGTGTGTGCTGCTAGCTAGGAGGGGGAGGGAGGGAGGGAGGAAAGGGGGGAGGAAAGGGGGGAAGAAAGGGGAAGGGGAGAGGGATGTGGCAGAGGGGATTGAAGGGGGAGGAGGGTCCAGCTCAGAGTTGGGTCAGCCACATATTATGCACACACGTGATCACGTGTGTGCTTCGGTGGGAGACCAGATTCTCATCATCTGCCAGACCGGGGTTTGGGGGCAGGTGAGGTGGTGGTGGGCTGGAAGGGAGGATGGAGGGTGGTGAAGAGGAAGGGGGGAGGATGAGGGCAGGGATGGAGGGAGGCATGGGGGGGGAAGGAAGCGGAGGGGGGAGGAAAAAAAACATGTAGACACAGATACACAGCGCACAGACACAGAAGACAGCAGACTACACAGAAAGCATCCACACACACAGACAGTGCTAGGCATCCATTCACACAGACAGACAGACACACAACAGGAAGAGACAGACTGAGCCTGCACCACACACACACACACACACAGACACACAGACCCAATTCCCCCCTGCATAGTTATCAATCAATATGTTGTGTTGGCAGCCAGTTCATTGCTATTCTGATGGTTTTTGTTTTTTTGCCATCAGCCAACATCAACATCAACAGTGACCACAATAAAGATGAACATAAGATGAAAATAATTCATTCATTTCATTATAAAAAAATCATCAAATTATTTTCTCCATGTAAACCAAGCCCCCCAC
Organism: Hemicordylus capensis; assembly: GCF_027244095.1. Classification (NCBI taxonomy): domain Eukaryota; kingdom Metazoa; phylum Chordata; class Lepidosauria; order Squamata; family Cordylidae; genus Hemicordylus; species Hemicordylus capensis. Next base: position 139,395,999 of record NC_069659.1, read on the forward strand.
ACATGATTTCTGGTAACATTTTCAATAGAATCAATTCATTTAGAATTCATCATTTTGTTCTCCCTTTGTTACCTTTTTTTCCTCTTTTGCATAATTTTGAGGGTTGATTTTAACATGGGGTTTTAAAGAAAAAATTATTTACATGTTTATTTACATACAAGTATTTACATATTTACACTGCATTTTAGAACGTATACCCGCCGCTGCCGCTAAGTCTAGTACTATTTGGGCTGTGCTACTTTGGATGTGTGTGCCGTGCCCACGCCAGGTCCCCAAATGCTGACAGGTGGAGAGATAAGGGCCTGTGCTGCTGGTCAGCATTGGGTTTCTTTTTAGGTGGGCGTGGGCGTTGTAAAAGTTTGGCCAGTCACAGCACTACAACTACTACTACCAACCACTGCATCTGTGTGTGGGCACACTACACGCTGCGACTGGCTGGCACGGCTCAGCATCTGGCACGTCAGCTCAGCTAGAGGTGGAAGGGGGGAGGGTAGGGAGAAGCACAGAGGTCGAGCCAGGCAGGTGACCAACCATGGGGCATTGGGCAACCCATGGTAATCACTCACCCAGCTCAAAATCCAGCTTGGGGTAGCCCAGCAGGGGGAGATTCACCTTAAGGAAGACCAGCTGCTCCACCAGACCAGGGTCCAAGCGTGAGCGAGCGGGTATCACCACGTCCCCGGCACGTGAAAACACCCGCTCGCTCTGGACACTGGTTGGGGGGCAGGAGAGGAGGCGCACAGCCACCACCGCCAGGTCCGGCCAGACTTGGCGGCGGCTCGCCCAGAACTGTGCGCAGTCCGTGCCGTCTCCCTCCACAGGCTCCTCCAAGTACTGCGCAACACATTGCTCAGCACTGGAGGGGGGCCTGGCAGGTCGAGCCTCCCGCATACCAGGCATGGCGCCATAGCAGAACCGCTGAAACCACTGGGCGGATTTCGAGCCGGGAGCAAATGGCTACTGCAATGGCGCTGCCTGGGATGCCGCGCTGCTGGACTGGGAAGAGGGAGGGGAAGGGGAAGCTGATGCCGGCTGGCCGCCCATGCTGCTGCTGAGTGCGGGTTGGGCCGTGGGGGCCACCCCCGCACCACTACCAACATCCTGGTCTCTGCGGGCCCTAGCGGCCTCCTCCTCCCTAACCTTCTTTACCAGAAGGTTTACCAGAAGGTACCATGTCCCTCCACCCGGGCAAGTCGCCAGCACTCACGGCATTGCCCTTGATGGCTGGGTTACAGAGACAAGCAAGGACATACTCCTCCCTGTCTCCCAGCGCACCAACAAGCCGCCTGTCAACCCCTGACTTCAGCCTCCCAGCCAGAGCACGACCCTCTGGCATGGTCAGAGAAATCTGGAGTTCACCCATCAGCTTATCCAGACCCATAGCTGTGGGCAGCGCCTGGCTCAAGGGAGTGGTGTCGCCACACAAGCCCTTCGTGGCAAGCTGGAAGGGCTCGAGTGCTGACACCGCCTCGGACATCTGCTTCCACTCTGTGTTCGAGAGGTCACAGACGTCCAAGGACTCGTCCCTCGCCAGGGCAACAAGGGCTCTCTCCTGCTCCAACAGGCGCTGGAACAGGAGGAAGGTGGAGTTCCACCGCGTCTCAACATCCGTAGGGATGAGATGGCGAGGAAGCCCAAGGTCATCCCGGCCGACACGAGCTCCCTGCACTTGCGGTACAGGGAGGGGACCACGTTCCGGCTGAGTGTGGTTCTTGAGGGGATGACATATTCGGGCACCAGGTATTGGAGAATCCGGCGGAAGCCATTGTTCTTGACTACCTGAAAAGGTTGGTCATCAGTGGAAATCATCTCCCCTATGAGGCGGGTGAGGTGATGATGGTCCACGCGAACAATACGCTGACTGCCCGACAACTGCGTCCACCGCTGGACTGGCAGTGTACCCTGCCTTTTGTCTGGCACACTGCCGCTGCCCGCCCTAGTGGCAGATGCACAAGGCGCACTAGTGCTGCCAGCCTGTCCCCTGAGACCTGGGTGGTGACGCTCTATGTGTCTCCACATAGGTGTCGTACCCAGGTGCCCAGGGTCCTTTCCACGGCTGACCTGCATCCTGCAGTGGACACAGCGGGCGTGGAATGGGGCATCTTGAGGGACCTCAAAATGCACCCATACACCACTGCCCTTGGCCTCCTGCGCCCTGGGCGCTGTCCTAGGCTGTTTCTCGCAGGGTGGCTGCAGTCCTGGGGGGGGGGTCGCCGCTGCTGCCTACCCACTGCTGCCACCCAACCCGCCCCTTCCGCCCTCCACACCAGAGGAAGGGCCCAGCTCAACTGGCATCGGAGACGCAGGCCTCTCCTCCACCACCTTGCCAGACCACTCCCCACCAGAGTGTCGGGCTTCACGAGGGGGGGCCCCACTGAGCGGCAAAAGGGCTGGGGGAAGGGGCCCCAGAGGGAGGGAGAACCTGGCTGCACGGTCTTCACCGCCCTCTACCTGCTCTTCCACATCCTCAGTCTCCTCCACCACAACAACTGGTGGTACCCCAGCAGCACCTGGTGCCGCCAAGGAGGGACCCGCCACAGCCCTAACGACACCTCTGCTGTGACTGCCGGCAGCAGGCGGCGTGGGGACATTGATCCTGCGGACCAAACTCGGAGCCGGGGCAAAGATTTGCCCAATGGGGAGGAGCGGGGTGTCCTCAGGCTCCCCACGTCCTCTCCCTCTCCGTGCCGCAGGCGCACCCCACACCTGGCCTCTCCCACATCCTCTGCCTGGCAAGCTAGCAGAAGGCCTGGCCGGAACACGGCGATCGCCTTTGCCAGGCATCCTAGTTGTTATCTAGGAGGAGGGAGGGAGACTTTAAGAGTAAGGCCAGAAAGGGGCAAAAAAATAATTTGGAGGGGGTTGGAAGGGGCAAAAAAACCCCAATCGATTGGGAGCCGGCGGGGGGGGGAGTCTGTTTTGAAAAAGCAAGCCAATTAGGGGGGAAAGGAAGACTTTTTGATGGGGGGGGAGCCAATTGAAGTGAGGGGGAGGGTGACCTTTTAAAATTTGGGTGTCAAGCCAATTGGGGGGAGATGGGGCTGGGAGTTTTTTGTTTTTTTTTAATGGGGATTAAAGGGTGGACCCCTGGTGTGGGTGGCACGGGCAGTTGGGTGGAGTAGTTGTGGTGTGGGTGGCAGGTCTTTTTATTATTTTGGGGGATAATGGATGGGGGGAGGGCACAGCACCTACCGGGGGGGGGAGGGACACAGTCAAAGCTTGGGAACCTGCAGATCAAAGGAGGAAACCCTTATTTAGTGAATTGAAACACAGTGTGGTATGGTTCTGGGGGGTGGGGGGGGAGGTGGGGGAGCATCATGAACCTCAATGCAGCCTATTTAGTGACTTTAAATTTCACATGACCCAAACCAGAACCCAGTCGCACTTTCACAGAACCCACCCACCACTGTGACTCTGCCCGCCCAATGCCTTGGCAAGCAAGCAGGGCATCAAACACTTGGCAGCATGGAACATCATCATCATCGTATATCTTTCAAAGATTACTAGAATGGCCCCAGGAAGGAATTAGGAAACCCTTCTTTGGCGAACTGATGATGATTGATGAACAGAGCCAGCCTATCTGGAACTTTCACTGACACAGAACCCAAATTGCACTTCCCAAAAGCCAATTGCACTTTCACAGAGAGAGAGAACCCAACCCACCCACACACTCTGTCTGCTGCCCAAGGCAAGAGCAAGCAGGGCATCAAACACTTGGCAGCATGGAAGGAACATCATCATCTATCTTCCAAACATAATGACCTGGGGACGGTGTGGTGGTGTGTTGGGGAACCTGTTAAAAAACCACCTCAGCATGCAATGCAACAACATACAGCAGTAATTTCTTCATCAAGCAAGACACAAGTCACAACAGTACATCTCCAAGGGTCCCTCCCCCCACACAACCCAAATGCATTTCAAAATAGGGGTGTCCCTATTTAAAACCGCCAACTAGGGAGAGAAAGGGGGCAACAAAAGGTGCACAATTGCACACGCACTAACGCCTCTTCTTCCGGTCCTTCTCCTGCCGCTCACTGCTGGTCACGGATGCGCCGCCGCCAGCCAGCCACCCCTGGGCTGGGACACAACAGGGCGGCCGCACGAGGCACAGGCAGCCGGGGTAGGTCAACGATGGAGGGGCAGAAGTGAGGAGACAGACAACACTATTTGTGTCGCTCACTCACCCCCAAGCAGAGACAAATGAAATGAACAAACAACTTTCAAAAGAAAAAAAAACCCGATGGCAGGGACCTCCAGGTGAGGTCGGAGGTAGGCTACTGTGTGGCTGCAGCTGTGGGAGGAAGAAGTGAAGGGATGAGGGGAGAGAGAGAGAGAGAGAGAAGAGAGGAGGAGCAGCATGGGGGGGAGCTGTAATGTAGCAGCAGGGAGGGGGGAATCGGGTGGGGGGGGACAGCAGCAGCAGCGGTCCCAAGAGGAGGGACCAGAGGGTGTTTGGGGGGGTGGAGTGTGTTGCAAGAGGTCTGGGGTATGTAACAGGGAGTCAGGGGCAAGAAGAGGGGAAGTCCAGAGGGTGTTTTGGGCGTGGAGTGTGTTGCAAGGGGTCTGGGGTATGTAACAGGGAGTCAGGGGGGCAAGAGGAGGAGAGACCAGAGGGTGTTTTGGGCTTGGAGTGTGTTGCAAAGGGTCTGGGGTATGTAACAGGGAGTCAGGGGCAAGAAGAAGGGAAGTCCAGAGGGTGTTTGGGGGGTGGAGTGTGTCGCAAGGGGTCTGGGGTATGTAACAGGGAGTCAGGGGCAAGAAGAGGGGAAGTCCAGAGGGTGTTTGGAGGGGTGGAGTGTGTCACAAGGGGTCTGGGGTATGTAACAGGGAGTCAGGGGCAAGAAGAGGGGAAGTCCAGAGGGTGTTTGGGGAGGTGGAGTGTGTTGCAAGGGGTCTGGGGTATGTAACAGGGAGTCAGGGGCAAGAAGAGGGGAAGTCCAGAGGATGTGTTTCGGGGGGGTTAGTGTGTCAAGGGGGCACAATCTGGATGGGAGGGGGCAGGGCAGGAGTGGAGGTGGTGGTGGGGGGAGTGGGTTTCTGGATGGGAGAGAGGGGGAAATCTAGGAGCAGGGCCACACAGAGGGGAACAATCAACGAATCAAACCAATGGCAATCAATATGCAAAGTCAAAAAAAGAAAACCTTGGACCAAACTGGGCAGAAAGTCTTGGGGGCGGGGAGGGGAGGAACCAACAACAACCAGCAGGGAGGAAGGGAGTGGGACTGGGACACACACAGCAAAACCAGAACCAAAAGAAGCTAATTTCACAACAAAATCCAAAGGAAGGCAGGACTCAACAGGCAGCAGCACCAGCGAGGATGGGGGGAACAATCTGGATGGGAGGGGGCAGGGCAGGAGTGGAGGTGGTGGTGGGGGGAGTGGATTTCTGGATGGGAGGGAGGGGGGAAGCTAGGAGCAGGGCCACACAGAGGGGAACAATCAATGAATCAAACCAATGGCAATCAATATGCAAAGTCAAAAAAAGAAAACCTTGGACCAAACTGGGCAGAAAGTCTCGGGGGGGGGGGACCAACAACAACCAGCAGGGAGGAAGGGTGGGACACACACAGCAAAACCAGAACCAAAAGAAGCTAATTTCACAACAAAATCCAAAGGAAGGCAGGACTCAACAGGAAGCAGCACCAGCGAGGATGGGGGAACAATCTGGATGGGATGGAGGGGGGAAGCTAGGAGCAGGGCCACACAGAGGGGAACAAATTAACAATCAGAATCCAATGAATCAATTGCAACAATAATATAAACTACATCCTCAGACTGAACAAAAAGAAACAGAACTCAGGCGGCCAGCAACAACACAGGCAATGGCACAAATTATTAATTAACAATCAAACCAACCAAAGCAGCAAATATATAAATTAACACAGAAGCAATAAACAATCAAATTGAATGAAAATCAAAAAGTGGAACAAAAACAAGACAAGCAAGGCACAAAACAGCAATAAATGAAAGCAATGCAGATGGGTGGGGGTGGGGGAGAGGAAGCCAAAACTTTTGGAGGAATGAGTGAGAGAGGGTGGGGGGGTAAAGGGAGGGAGGGGAAAGGAGGAGAGAACAGAAGAAAAAACAACAGGAAATGTAGCGGAAAGTTGAGGGAAAAGTAAAGAAGGTAACTTTGGGCAGACAGACAGACAGATACAGAGGGCAGATGGACAAAAGAAGGTGGCACACAACAACACACAGAGAGAGCAGAGACACACACTAATATAGGACACAGTCAGGGACTCACAGACACCAGCAGCAAAAGAGCAAGGGTCTCAGATGATGATCCCACAACTGCAGCCAAAGAGAAGTTTCTAGGCAAGAGGCTTGGGTTTATATAGCAGGTTTGAAACTCCCTCCTTTGGGAGCCCCCACCTTTGCACTCCCCCCACGGCCAACAGGGTGCCAGCTCTCAACAGTACAACAGCCAAGCAGCCTGCCAGACCAAAGGACTCATTCTGGCCAATCAAAGGATCAATAGCACAGCCAATGCAATGCCTGAAAATAGCCCCACAAAATGGATGCCAGGAGCAAAAGTTTCAGAAAGGAGCCACAAAATGGAGGACACACTCTAAACTTAAAATAAACACTCCAACCAGTCAATAGAAGCCTATGGGACATCCGAACCGGTTCAGAAAATCTGAACCGGTTCGGATCCGAACTGGCCCGGATTCGGTTCGGATCCGGCCCAAAAGGGCCCGATTCGGTCCGGATTCGAACCTCCAAATCCGAACCGCACATCCCTAATCCGTGAAACTTTATTTGCTTATTGAACTACTCCTCATTCCACTACAGGAAACCCACTTTTTGAACTGCTGAGAGTACACAAAGCTACAACCAAACTTATACAGTGGCAACAATTGATAGGGGTTTCCGTGCCATCTCACCCTGAGGATGCAGAGATTCCTGATCAAGTAAGGGAGAAGCAACAAAAATACAAATTGTATGTGGATCAGAAATGGGCTGTGAAACAATGAACATATCAGATGGGGGACTTTGTTTGACTATGGCTGCCTTATAAAGTGAGAAAGGGATGTTCCCGATATTCTGGACCAAAACAAATAATCACAATCCGAAGAGATTCTGTCATATTGGATGATGGAAAGAAATTGAACAGTTCAAGACTTCCTAGCAGGGAAGGAAGGGAAGGAAGTCTGGTCTTGAGAGAGGAACTGTAGACAAGTTTGCTCTTGCCACCAGTTTTGACCTCACAGAGGAAGCTGATGAGAATAATGGACAGTCCTCTTTACCAGAAAGAACATCACTAACAGCTCCTGTGTCAAAGAACCCAAGAATTAGGAGAAGGGTGCATGACAGGAGGCTACCTAGAAGACTTCAAGACTTAGTCACTTAATTTTAAATCAATTAAATTCTGGTTGTTATAAAGGGGAGGGATGCGTTGTAGGCTACACAGTATCTTTTTATGTTTTGTTGCTTAGAAGTTTGTCCCAGTGGGGGTCCAGGGGGAGGGGGGGATGGAGAGCCAGAAAGGAAAGGAAAGGAGGGAAAGGAGAAGGAGAAAAATTGAGTTGTTTCTGAATAAACTCTTTGTTAAATCTATTTAAGATTACTTTGTGTTTGTAAGGGAAGCAGCTATAAAACAGGTATGTGGTCAAATATGTCTATGCAATGCACACTTTTGTCATTTTCATTTTCCAAGCATTATGTTCGAATGCAAGATTCACATGGAATATTCAAGACATATCCATAAACAGGAGGAGACAGGAATCTAGCTTCCTGATTACAAATCTTCCTGACAACATGGTTTCCTCTGTGGAGAACAGCCATGTAGGTCACAATTAGGGATGTGCATGAGCTGTTTGTGCACGAGCTGTTCATGCACTTCCTTGTGGGGCAGGGAGGTGTACCTTCAAGGTGCAGGTAAGGTGCTCCATACCTGCTCACCCCAACCCTGCTGCTTCCCCCCCTCCCCGGCTCTATTTTAGAAACTGCCGTGCAGGAAGCAGCCCTGCGAGGCTGTTTCTAAAATGCTGGTTGGGGGGAAGGGGTGGGGGTGAGCAAGTAAGGAGCTCCTTATCTGCATCTTAAAGGCACCCTCCCTGCTTGTCAAGCTGGCTCAAATGCTGGCATATGAGCCTGTTCAGCACTTGGAAAAGGAAGCACCAAACAGGCTTGTGCTCATCCCTAGTCACAATTGGCCTTGTGTGGGCAACTTCCAGCCATTGTGCTATAGCCAGTCAAAGCTGTGGCGTTAACCAACCATTTCTGCACCAAGCCTATAACTCAGGAAAGGTCACCCGCCCCCCACAATAGTTCATTAGTCCTAAAGTGTCATTGCTAAATGGATACAAAATGATTTATTTTGTCATTAGTCTTATCTGGCTTTCTAAAGCAAAGTCTTTAATGAATATGTAAAACCTCATATATTTTATAATCTTCTCCATTTGATAAATGAACCCCTCAGACAGCTGCTTAGGAAAAAATTATGCCTATTCCAGCTTCTTTCATAAAGAACTTTTTGCCCTTTAAAATTTACCGTGTGTGTGTGTACGCGCATGTATGTGTATTCTCTCGATGACTTTGATAATTCATGTAATTCGGCTTTTTTTACATCAAATTCCAGAAAGTAATAATCAACTCCCCATTAAGTGTTTTGAGGGGAAAGAAAAAAATAATGTGAGGTTACCCTTCATATCAATAAAATCCACTGCCTTTTCCAAAAATAGCTAAGTCATCGAGGGTGCAATAAAAAGCTGCCATGCGCCTCCCAGCTACCCAGGGAGCTATCCGTTTCAATTAAGAATTCAGGCTGTGGCATACAATGAAGGCAACCGAAAAATTCTGTTTAGTTTCATTATGATCGCATCCAGATGAGCTTTTCCTTTCAATTTTCACACCAAGAGATCCTTTGTCATCAAGCTTTGCAGCCAAGCCTGCTAGTGTAGTTAAAATCCACTTCTCATTGAACAAAGAGTAAATCTTCATTTTTATTTTTCACCTTGTTCTGTAGCATTAGTGAAAATGGTCTTTGGGACTAACTTGCAGTCACATAATGAAAACAGAAACATCTCTGAGGTGCAAAGCCTCAGTGCCAGTCAAATATATATACACACATAGATACATACATAGATGTGCAGAACCGGTTCGATTGAGAGCCAGGCCACCGCGAACTGGGCCAGTTCAAGCATGAAATCATGAAGGCCAGTTTGAGCTGGGTCATTGAATGGACCAGCCTAGCTGTTCGGTTCAACCGAACCTGCTCACGGACCAAATTCAGACCAAACCGCAAGCAGTCCATGCACATTCGTACGACATACATACATATTACTTCCATGTTTACATGGTTTTTTCGCCTACTCCGTTCTGTGTCCTGGGTGCGTAGTTAGAGTTAGGTCAGCCACAATGGCAGGAACAGTGCGGGCGGGGTGGTAATTTGAGGGTTAGAACATCGGTGAGCACCCTCGGATATGTAAAAGGGGTGATTGGTTAATCGCTCCTTTGTAGCCTGTGCGGCACGGGGAGAATGATTGCCATGAACCCTGCTTCAGGACTTCTCCAACCTTTGGGCTGTGTGGTCCGGGGTGGACGAATGCCTAGAAGTATCCAGATCCTCTCTTACAGAAGGGGGGGTCGGCTTTGAAGGAATTGGGTGGAGCGTACCTGCCCATTCCCGAGCCAGGGTGTGTCTCCCAGTAGGGCGCTGGGTAGGATTTCAGAGTTCTGACCTGCTTCTATTGGCCCGCACTGTTCTCTAAGGGTGATTAATCACCTGGTGTTCCAGTCTGCCATGCTTTGTGTAATAGTTAACAAAGTTGTGGCCCTTTTCTTCCATACTAAGTCTACGTGTTTTCTTGAGTTGGGGTCTGGGGACAATGTTTAATTTTTGTTTTAAAATGTTCTTAAATTGTTAGTTGTTTTATTGTTTTTAATTTGTTTTAGCTTTTCATTGTTTTATGAGTTGTTTTAATTGTAAACCGCCCTGAGCCATTTTGGAAGGGCGGTATATAAATTAAATAATAAATAAATAAATAAATAAATAAATAAATAAATAAATGTTTAGCCATGCCTCATGTTTCTTATCAGCCATGTTAAAGTAGCCATTGCTTTGTTCCAAATTAAAAATTATCTTTCCTACAAAAGTATGAACATACAAAATGTTGCAGTATATTCCCACTATGCATGTGCCAGCTGCACCTATGACTGAGCATGGCACCTTTCTCCCTAAGAAGCAGAAAGGGTTGTGATTGTCTCAAGGAAGTATTCTTCAAGCTGAGAAATTCTCTGCTGTTTTGTTCAAGCCCCCCTCCCCTCTCTCGCTACTGAGTTCCATTAGCTCTACATGGTTGTCTGTTAACTGCCCTCTGAGTTCATGAACATTCCACTCCATTGAGTTACATTGGGGCAGTTTTGTGGGGTTGCCCCCTTAGTCGCCGTCATCTTCATATTTTTGTGAAACCAACATATCTGCAGGTTACTCCAAGTCTGCCAGTACTGCCCTCTCACCCGCAGGTGCTCCAGTTATTTCCAGCTCCTTCAGAAATAGATATCAGAAGCTGACTGTTTGCACTGTAATGGTCATAGGGCATATTTTGTAAATGAAAGGCGAGCATGCTGCCACTGCTGCCTTTCACGTAACAGAAGTATGGCAAATCCAATATGTTACCCTGAACTCTCTCTCTTTAATAATGCCCTACTTAAACATTCATCATAGCCTAATAAGCATCACTCAATTTTCTCATTTATTTTTAGAAAGTACTCTAGGAAATATATCTTGATTCTACAGGAAGGGCATAGATAAGTCTTTTGATACTTGTGTCTTTAAGTAAGATGCATCGTGCATTATTGCTCATTATAGTAGCTAATTTCCTCTCTGATGTAATACTCTTTGGGGAGTGAGGGAAACACTGATGAAGAGCCCAACCCTGCCAAGTTATATACTTGTGATTAGATTAACAATTATTTAGTCCATTGAAGTTAAATGTTCACCGGAAGGATTGCAACCTAATTCATTATGGGCCGTGCTCCAAAGTAAATTAGTCACACCTAAGTCCCAGTGAAATCTTTGGCTGAGATCAAAAGGGCCGTGCACATGCACTGCACTCAGATGGAAGCTTTGCAATCTCCTCTTTCTAGTGGTAGCTCTCAGAGCCCGCCTGCTCATATAGCCACCCCCAGAGTACAGGGGAACTCCTGGAATGGAATTTCACGTAGTATGAGAATCTGAAGGAATATTGGCAAGGGGGGGGACCGGGGGGGGGGGGTAGGAGCAAGCCCCTTTTTTAGCCCAAACTGCATGCTTATGGGTCTCCCAGTCAGCACCAGGACTTTTTGGGTCCAGATTCCATTCCCAGGACTTTCAGGTTCAGACTTGCATTACTAGAGACCAAACAGAAGAAAATATTTGGCAACAGGACATGAGAGAAGGCTTGTCAATAGTGTCCATCTCCCGTACTGGATACCAGTAACAAAAGGGCTGAAAAGGCCTTTGAGTAAATCAATGATTTGGGAAGACTCTGGAAGAACAGAAACTAAGCTTGGTATTCATAAATTAAGAAGCTTCCCAAGGAAATTAAAATAATAAACAAAGAAATTCCCCAACAAAGCAATCTCCCCGTTCAAGTACAAAATCAATTTCCTACTGCTGATTAAGCCTTGAGATCAATCTCAACAGATGAGCCACACACCCATAGAGAGCTCTACACTTAGGCAATTTGGCTTATCTGAGTCCCCCAGAAACAACAGATCGCTAGACCACAACACCAAAAAAGGTCCTCACATGCTTCTTTAGGATAAAAAAACCCCTCCCTTAGTCATGTGTACAGTTTGCCCACCTGCCCACAGTGCATTGAGCTGCTCCCATGGATTGAGGTTGCCCTAATTCTCGTTGCCCTGACCATCCACCCCACTGAAAACTCAAGAGTGTTCATTCTCTAGGGAATCTCTAGAGATTCCCAAGAGCATAGTGGAGTTCCATGTTCACAAATAGGTTTCTCCAACTACACTTAACATTGGCTTAAACCCTCCGAAATTCCCCATCCAGACTCCTTCCACCACTTGCCTATGTTATAGTGAAACCAGGAGCCGAGTCTTTCCACGCTCCCCACCTCTTAAATCCTATTCTGCCTTTAGGCTTTCAGAACAATGTGCAGACCTTGTTGAGTTAAGCCCCTTGATTCACCTGCAAAAGTAGCTGCATGGCATTAATGTTTCTTGCCTATCTTCTCCTTTTCTAACCAGCCTATTCCTCTGACTTGCGGTTCCTCATGTTAATTAACTTCCCACCTGTCTCAGGAACCATCCCCATGTAGGGACGTGCACGGAACCAGGCGGGGGTGGTTTGTTGGCGGAGGGGTGCATCTTTAAGGGCGGAGGAGGGTGCACTTACCCCTCCCACCACATTTTCTCCGCCGGTGCTCCGTTTTGGTAAAGCCCCTCAGGGGCCTTAATGAGGTACCTCCCCGCTGCCCCATTGCCACGTCTCCCGGGAATGACCGGAAGTATCAGGCGTGTCTGTGTGCTCTGGGCACAGGTACACACATGCGCCTGCCATGTGCGTGCACGCCCACAACAATCAGGAACCTATTTTATATATTCCCCAAATGAGAATGTATATTTTGATTGTCATTCAATAAATGTTTAGTATTTTGCATTTGCTTGTGGTATTTTGCTTGTGGTATTTTGCTTTGTATCGTTCCCACATCAGTGCCCAGGTTAGCCTTCACTGTGAAGTTCTCGCAGTGTACACATGCTTTGTCCTACATAACAGGGGAGAAAGACCCCTGAATGTGTGTATGGGCCTCATTGAATCCCAGCTAATGAGACTTATGCTTGTAATGATTTGCTTATTATAGTGATATCAACAGGACTTGGGTGCAATAGAAAGCCAAGTTACCTAATCAAGAGAATCTGAATTGCTTTAGCTTGCAGGTAGAGATTGCAAGATTGAATGATTCGTGGGCGGGGGGGTGCATTTTGGGAGAAAGCTAGGCTGAAATCTTTCTCCTTGGCATTCCAGTTTTCTATATGCCAAGAGTTCTTTCTTTTTTAATGTGGGAGGACATTTAAATATGCAATTCCCCACATAGGCAGCAGCAACCACAGGCCATAATTTTAATTTCCACTTGCAACCATCAATGGCAATATGGAAAGAAGTAGGTGCTATACTCTCGAAACGCATTTAGCCACTAATCAGAGACATCCAAAACAACTGGACAGACAGAAATCTGGGAAAGAGGCAGTGCCATTTCTGTATGACACATAGGGAGACAGCAGCCGCAGGCCAGCCTGTTCATGAGGTAACTACAAACATTGCCTGCACGCAGTTCCAGAGAACTACTTTCCATAAAAATAGTTATATATTTATCCTGGAAACACTGCACCATATGATTTGCCTGCATATGTAGGTCAACTATTTCGCTAGTTAGAGGCTTTTGTACTTTTTTTTTTACAAAACTGACCATAAAGCAAGTAAACTATGCAACGTAGCTGTGTAAAAACAGGTAAGCGGCCCATCTTCCCTGTACACAACAACTGCTTTCTAGAAATGCCAAGAATCCTAGGTTTCAATTCCTTAAAGGTGCTTGTTCCTTTGACAGGAGACTGGTTCAGGAATGGGTGTGAAGGAATGTTCTGCGGAGTCTGATCCTTCAAGCTCCACACTCCACATTCTGCATTCATTCTCCCTTTGCACTACTGGTGGAGACACATCCATAATTCAGAGTTGTTTTATGGCTGCCTTGCTCAACTGGGAGGCGAAACAAAAAAGTCAATTAGATCAACCATTGAGCTGGGACATACTGTTTGAGTAATGGCCTGAATCAGCCGCGTGCGCTCAGCAGAGACACACACCCAACAGCACAGCTTGCCACTTCAGCTGGACTGTGGCCCATCTATTAGCACCAATTCATCATTACAAAGGGAGCGGGAAAAGGAAGCTGGAAGCTGGAGAGAGAAAAGACTCGGAAAAAATATATTGAAGGTGCTGAAGGAAAATGAATCCTCTTCAGTAGCCATAATGTCGTTTATGCAGCCAGAGAGCTCTTGACTGCCATCAGCTGACTGGATAGAATCTCCAATTGTGGTTCCCCCAAGCCATTGGGAGGCTGGTATTTTGGACTGCCTAGAACAGGGATTTAAAACCTGTATGATGCTTGACAGGTGTTCTTCAAAACCAGTAGTGATGGGGGATGCTTCCTTGAATGCAGCTGCTGTCAATCAATCCCTGCAATATGCAAGAGTATTGGGTATAGTAGGATGTACTCTCACCACCTTAAGTGGTGCAGCATGACTTTATCAAGCAGAATGCTTGACTAACAAGCAGAAGGTTGCCGGTTCGAATCCCCGCTGGTGTGTTTCCCAGACTATGGGAAACACCTATATCAGGCAGCAGCGATATAGGAAGATGCTGAAAAGCATCATCTCATGCTGTGTGGGAGGAGGCAATAGTAAACTCCTTCTGTATTCTGCCAAAGACAACCACAGGGCTCTGTGGGCGCCAGGAGTCAAAATCGACTTGATGGCACACTTTAGCTTTAGGATGTACTCTCAGTTCACCTAGGGTAACAGTAAGGCCCAATAGGCTCTGGTCAAATTGGGTACCCTAGAACCCGACCCAAGATCCTTTGTAGCATGCAAAAGTTCTTCAGTTGACGAGCTGATATGCAAAGGATTCTTCCTCTACAGAAGAAAGCTTGAAAGCCACTGGCACAGAATCAGCGTAATGGAATGGAGCATCATAGCATTATCATCATCCCACTAATGAAGAACTCAAGTGGTCAAGTGCCTATCCTATCAGTTTGGAAGCAAAACTAGGACAACCAAAAATAAGTTAATGGTTTCTACATATTTGGAGGACTGCTTAGATACACTGAATGATATCCATTTGTAAATTAAATTAAACAACCACCACACCAGGACCTAAAATGTGTCAAGAGTAGAGAGAAGTCAGTACCAAAGTCAGTCATTTCAATAGTGCTGGTCGTACTGTCACAGACTTCTTTTCGCACTCTTAGCATTTAGATTAGCCTTAAGCTCTTCAGGTAGCAGAGTGCAAACACTGAGACAAAACACCACCAGATAAGACCGTGTTGAAGTAAGATATTGTAACAACAATGTTAAAAGATAATAATTCAAGAGACAAAAAGTGTCTCTCGAATTAAGATCTTCTATAACTTCTAGTAAAGCATTATAAAACATGACAAAGCATAAAATATCAGCAAAAAACCAGGGCTTTATGTGAACATAATTAGAAGGAGCTCGTCAGTTCTTAATTCAGTCTTACCCACAACTTTCCTCAAGCTGCCCAGAATCAAGCTGAGGTATTGAACACATCCTGACTCACCATTTTGAGTTTAACCCTTCTTTATTTTAAAATTTCTCTTGACCATGCAAAAAACTAAAAACCCCAAAAGAAATGTGTCAGCATTCCTGTCTTCTCTTAATAGAAATCAGGACAGCATGTATAGCCTTGTGCCATCCTTCCTTTGATCTATTGTTACACCAGCTCAAATATATTATTAACCCCTTTCATATAGACATAAATTCCTTCTCTAATTGTTAGATTTTAGGAACAGAGAAGAACTAGATAACTATTTTATCGTGAAAACATCTGATTCACAAAGACATCTTGAAAAAATTAGGTTTCAGGAAAAAAGGATACAGCTAAGAAGGTCATTATTTTCTAGGTGCAAATTCAATTAAATGACTAAAGGAAAAGGAGGATATAATTCTTGTACCTATGACAATACAACAAACAAACATACTGCAAATATGCATGGGGGGAGTGAGAGACCATTTGTTTGCAGCCTATGTGCATAGAAATTATACATACATATGCTTGCATGTGTATTGTTATACTCACAGCGCTGCCCAGCCTGGATTAGGCTTCTTGTGAGGAGCGGTGAGATACCGATCGCTCCCAATCCTGGCACTTCTGCCCCGCCTAACCCAAATCTTTACCCCAGCACATCCTTAACCCTGGCACCGGGGTCAAGCAGCCCAAGTGCAACAGAGTCAGGTGGCTAGAGTGCCTGACTCACAGGGATTCCCCCAATGCACCACCCTCATTGTGCGGTGCATTGTGGGATAACTGGAGGCCAGGATTTGTTTTCCTGGCCTCCCAGCAGTGCAGAATGTGTGGGTGCGCAATAGTGCACCGAGGAGGAGGCTGCAGATCATCTGGTGGGAAGGTAGGTCGAATTTTGCCTTCCCTACCCACCCACCCACCCTCTCTCCCTACCCCAGGAACAGTCGTGTACGCGACCTTAAATGTATGCTATAGATATTGCAGACATACCAACACTCATATTTTATTTATTTATTGTTAATTTTTTATACCGAGGGAATACCGTTATAATTTTTATAATGAGGGAAGGTTCCTGAAGAATGGGAAAGAAAAACAATTTTTCCCTCCTCCTGAAACTCCCCCCCTCCTGCTTTGTGAGTCCCACCTAGTTCTACAAGCTGGCTGGAGCCCTGAACAGGATCCCTAACAAGACTGGGGAACCACTTGGTTGTGGGTCCCCACTTGTTTCTTATAATACTGAACTTGGGTGTGCCCCAGTGCCTATCAATTGTTTAGCAATATGGGGCCACCCCAAAATAAAAGACTGAATCCTATATACTCAAGGGATTCCCACAATATGCAGACATATCATAAAAACATAAGAACATAAAAACAGCCCTGCTGGATCAGGCCCAAGGCCCATCTAGTCCAGCATCCTGTTTTGCACAGTGGCCCACCAGATGCTGCTGGAAGCCACAGGCAGGAGTTGAGGGCATGCCCTCTCTCCTGCCATTTCTCCCATGCAACTGGTACTCAGAGGCATCCTGAGTACCAGTCCAACTAGTAGCCAATGATAGACCTCTCCTCCATGAAGTTATCCAAACCCCTCTTAAAGCCTTCCAGGTTGTTGGCTGTCACCACATCTTGTGGCAGAGAATTCCACAAGCTGATTATGCGTTATGTTAAAAAGTACTTCCGTTTGTTGGTCCTAGATTTCCTATATTTCCTAGCTGACACAGGCTCCTGTCTGCTCTTTATGCGGTTCTGCTCTGTCCCCTTCTGTTTTATCTGAATCTTTTGCACCCTTGCACTTTAAAGGACAGCATTTGTCGAACCGGATACTGCCCAGCTCCCGTCAGCTATTCTCCAGGCATCATTTTAAAAGCTGCTCTGCAACCTTTTTGATTTTAAGCACCAGCAGTCTGGTTCCGTCTTCGTTCAAGTGCAGCCCGTCCCTTTTGTACAGGCCTTGCTTGCCCCAAAATGTATCCTAGTGCCTAACAAATCTAAACCTCTCCTCCCAGTACCAGCATCTCATCCACGCATTGAAACCCCTCAGCTCTGCCTGTCTCACTGTACCTGCGCAGGTAACAGGTAGCATTTCTGAGAATGCTACCTCGGGGGTCCTGGACTTCAATACTCTACCTATCAGCCTAAATTTGGCTTCCAGGACCTCCCGACTACATTTCCCCACATCGTTGTTGCTGAAGTGCACCACAACAGCTGTGGTGCACTGCCTAAGAGCCTATCTAGACACTGCGTAATGTCCGCAACCTTTGCACCAGGCAGGCAAGTCACCATGCAGTCAACATGCGGGTCACAAACCCATCTCTATATACCTCTAATGATCAAATCACCCACTACAAGGAGGCCCCCACCCACCAGAGGAGTATCCCCTGTGCGAGAGGTTATGGGCTCATCATCTATGGAAGGGGTCCCTTCTAAAGGCACATTTCCCTCTTCCTCATACCGATGTCCTCCTTGCCCGAGACCTTCATTCTCCCTGATAGCTATCAGCCCTGGAGTGGGATGCTTCTATCACATCCCTGAAGGTCTCATCCACATGCCTCTTTGTCTCTCTGAGCTTCTCCAGATCCGCCACCTTGGTCTCAAGGGAACGAATTTGTTCCCTGAGAGCCAGGAGCTCCTTGCACCAAGCACACACCCATGACTTCTGCCCATGGGGCAAATAGTCATACACGTGGCACTCTCTATGCAATACACTGAGAAGTGCCCCCTCCCCTGCTGACTTTCTATCTTCATACTGGTTTTGTTGGCTGTTTACAGTATTTAGAGATAGTTTATTAGAAGGATAGGTCTCAGCTGTAAAGGTCAGCTATTTAACTGTCCAAACAGCCTTTCCCAAGAATATGAGGGAGGGATTTGTGCTTACGTTCTCTTCTCCACCAGGCTCCTTGTGATTACAGGAGCTTGTTCCAGGCTCCACCGCACACTTCCTGCTAAACTACTGCAAAACTCCAACGTCCTGTTTGCTATTCCTGTTGGCTATGTTCTGTTCACTGTGTTCTCGGACCTTCACCTCTTATGTAGAGAGTAGTCTTCCAACTGAGACACAGGATGTGAGTCAAAGGAATGTCAAAGGAATGTGGGGCCTCCCCCAGCCTAGCTGACTCCACTCCCTCCAGGCAGGGACAAACAAAAACTGACTCCACCCCCTCCAGGCAGGGACAAACAAAAACACTGGAGTTTGCTAGCCCTGGCAAATCAGAAAGAGAGAGCGAGAGAGAGAGAGCGCAGCCCCTCAAAATCTCCCCTCCTCCTGTTAGTTAGTTTGAAGGGGGGGAAGGCAAGATGTTTAGAAAAGCTTGCTCACCTCCTCAAGCTGTGTCTGCTCTTCACAGAGTAGGCTTCCAACTTAAATCAATCCATAGATTTAAATAAAAGGCAATTTAAAACCTACAGATTAAAGCTTGACAACTGTTGGGCATCCTCACTGCCTTCCAGGAGCCAGAGAATGGAAATGGGAAAACTATGACCCTCTAACTACTACTATTGCAAGTATTTACTGTATATAATGTTTTTCAAACCAAATTCTCAAAGTGGCTTACACAGAAAAACATAAAACAAATAAAGGTGGTTCCCTGGTACCTTGTGTTTCTTTTTAGATGATGAGCCCTAGAGGAATGCTGTGCTGGGGTTGGAGAGGGCCTGATGCTTTCCCCTTTTCTAAATAAGAGAGAGTCACCACTCTACAGTCATCACAGGATGCTTATGAGGTAAGCAATAAGGTCATATGACACAAAGTAGTAATTACATTTGCAGAGGTGGAGACAGATTTGGAAAGCATGTAGGGTTAGAGCAATGGCAGGGAAAGGCTAGAATTCTCCTGGGATTACAACTGCACCAAATGCAGAAAGAGAGAAGGCTAGCATCATTCTGCATGCAGAAAGCAAGGGTGAAGAGTCATACCGAGACCTTCTGCCTCACATAACATGGCCACATCTCCCTATTCCCTCACCTTGCCATCAGTCTTGCTTATAGTATTCAGGAGGATACTAGACGGAAAGTGCCCTTCCTCATGCTATTTGAAGACGTTTCAGTACATCTTTTTCTTTTTCTCTCACTGCTCTCTAGTATTGCATTGGTTGGGGTTGGCATCCACTGTGGAATCAATGCCCCATACAGCATAGTGACATGTTTTCTCTCTTACAGATCACTTCTGGAGCATAGGCAGAGCTGTCTGCTTGCACGTGCATAGAGGGGCTAGGGGAGTTGCAGGTTGTGTCCCCCACAGGCCCACTTTACATGCATGCTTCATTCAGATGGCAGCCAATGTGATAACAGCACTACAGGGAAGTTTTTAACACATGGTTTTTAGTTTGCATCTCCTCAGGAATAGAAGTGTGCATTCACATATTGGCCAAATTTACCCTGAAGTCCTTGTGAGCTATCGGGGAGCACTTCACACACAATTAGGCTTTTCCTTCGCGCAGCCCGATTTATATCTGGGGTTTAAAAAATCCACTGTTTGCATTGGTTTTGGGAGGAAACTTCAAACTCACAGTAAACCCACAGTAAAGCCTGCTGTCTGGGAAAGCTCCCTGTGACCTTTCAAAATGAAGAGTTGAAAAGTTTAGGACTGGACATTTCAAGTTTCCTCAGAGAGGAGTCAGGGATCGCAAAGGCTAGAAGGCTTGGGAAAACTATGGTGTCCCACAAGAACGGGGCGGGGTGTGTGTGTGTGTGAGAGAGAGAGAGAGAGAGAGAGAGAGAGAGAGTGTCAGAACTCTCTTGGGTCATTGGCTGGCTGCTGGAATCTCTCTGGCAACAAAACAAAGTCCATATATGAAGCACTTGAGTTCAATATTACTCTCCACAGACATATTACCACTTATATTCAGAGAACAGTGACCCAATGTTACTTACACATGTCAATTAGATTAGCAACACATTAATCCAGCTTTCTGCGTGTCTCTCTTCAGTACAACACGTGATTTCTGTGCATCAAATATTTGTACAGAGGGAGAATTGGAGCAGTGGCAGGTTCTTCTCTTTGACAAGAGAAATTAAGCCTTCAAAGAGAACACAATTTTCTAAAATATTGGATTTTTCCTCAGAGATGTTTTTAGAAACTCTCGGCTGTACACCAGAACCAACAGCAGCTTTATTGGCTTTTGATAAAAGATATTAATGCGTTGTTTTCTCAGCAAATTGGTTGGCTTTCTACTCTAGATGTCCATAGATTTCTCCCTCCTTGAGTTCTCTGGAATATGATTTTCACTTCATCTGAAAATTTCTTATAAAGATTATCAGGCAGTAACATTATAGTGACAGATTATAAATAAATTGGATCAGACTTCGCCAACTATGATAAATTAAAATAGAGACAGTCTCCCTTTTGAGAACTATTTTCCTAACTTAATTTGTCTTGTCATATCGCCAAAATAACTTGACCCAGGAGGAGGTTAAATTTTTTTTGATTTTTATCTAGTGCTCTTGATGAGAAGCATGCTACATGGAAAATGTTGCCTAGCAACCCAATATCTATTCCAAAATGGAGCAGAAAAGAAATTGCTTACTAGAAACTCCATTACTTCATCACAATAGACACAGAGCAGTTCCTGACTTAATGCCTGAGTGTTGGTGACTCCTGGTTGTCCTGTCAGATGTGCATATCAGATGGTTGATTTGATCTGCTCTTATAAGACCTGGATTTATTTTAATGTTGTAGGTCCTGTTATTGATTTTTTAATGAGTTTTCATGGTAATCTTACTGTTTGTTAGCTGCTATGTTTTCCATTGTGAAACAAATGTGGGACATTAATTGAGCAAATAAATATATATTTAAATAAATTGCCTTGAGCCTTGTTCCTGTGTATCTACAGACATAAGTGGCTAGGGTGTTTCAGCCTAGGGGCTGAATGTCAGTTTTCATTGATGGTTTCAGCAGTGAATTTACAACGTTCTTTGTTAAACAGGATCATATGAGCTTACAGGCAAAGCAGCCACCTTTTTGGACCACTACCTTTCTGCCTTTGATCAGTCTGCCCGTTTTCAATCCTTTCCAAACCTGTGATTTCCCCCCTCAGTGGAAATACTTCCTGCAGAAGCCTTATTGCCCAAGTCCTTCTTAGTAGTTTTCTGGTCTTTGTTATGATGTACAGTCTTTTCACGATCAAATACACAAATAGCTGGTGCAAGAATCAAGATCAGATATCTGGAAATATTTTTCTAAAGTTTCCAGTTAAAGTACATTGCATAGGGTTGCATCGAAATACATGGAAAGTCAGTTTCCCAGGATTGCTGGTGTGTGTGTGTGGGTATCCTTTTAAAGGCCGTTGCTTCAAACTACAAACAGTTTAGGAAGCTGCTTGTGAATAAAATCTGTTAGGTAAAGGACTTGCATCTTAATCTCATATATGCTCTGTGATCTAGCAAAACCCTTAACAGACCTATACAAAGGAGAGCTTAGTTCCTTATCCTCTTCAGGAATTTCCCTCTGAATCTAATCGACATCCAGATTGCAACCCAATTTATCTTAATTTATTCACATGCTGGAATAATGCAGGCATGCCTTTCCTCTTAAGCTGGGCTTCAGTGATCATTCTCATGCAAATGTACTAGGTGTCCAAAAGGGAATCCAATTATTGTTATTATTTTTACATTTATATCCCGCTCTTCCTCCAAAGAGCCCAGAGCGGTGTACTACATACTTGTGTTTCTCCTCACAACAATCCTGTGAAGTAGGTTAGGCTGAGAGAGAGGTGACTGGCCCAGAGTCACCCAGCTAGTTTCATGGCTGAATGGGGATTTGAACTCGGGTCTCCCCGGTCCTAGTCCAGCACTCTAACCACTACACCATGCTGGCTCTCATAGGCTATTGCCAAGGGCTGCTCCAGTGGGGTGAGAGGGGCAAGTGCCCCCCAACTTGCCCCCATTTGTGTTTTAGAAATCTAATATGTGGGACACAGCTCACCTACCCATAAGTGCACTTTGTCCCTTCTGTGCACCCCCTCAGTCCCCATCCCCCCCGGTGCTGCTATGGGTGCATAAGGGGCTCCAGAGATATGCAGAAAAATCTTATATTTTAAGAGACCTCCCCCCCCGCCCCAGCTTTCCCACTCCCAAGCAGCAGGGGATAAGGGTTGTGCATGCATACTGGTTCAGATGCTTACTTCCCTGGGGCCTGGGCAGGGGGAGGTGAAATGTGCCTATGAGCTCAGTAGCTCCTCTGTCTTTTCCACTGGGGGAGGAACCCTAACCCTAGCAAAGGACAAGCTGCCCCGCTTCATGATTTTAGGGCAGGCATCCCCAAACTGCGGCCCTCCAGATGTTGATGAACTACAACTTCCAGCATACCCAGCCGCAAAAAATTGTATCTAGGGATGCTGGGAGTTGTAGTTCAGCAACATCTGGAGGGCCGCAGTTTGGGGGTGCCTGTTTTAGGGCTTTCCCCCTTATGCCCTGAAAACTGCCATCAGGGAAGTTTAGACAGCTAAGCAGGATGCTTCTGATGTGTGGAGGAGGGGCGGCAACAGTGGTGGTTGTCTCTAAAGCCAAGGAGCAGCTGAGCCCAAGGTGCTTCCCAGGAGGTCCACAAGAAAAAGCAGACTTCTGCATGAAAGTCTCCAGCTGAATCAGCAGTGGACATAAGCTAGAGATGCACTTGGATAGGTGGGCTGCAGAAGACAGAGCTTTTGCAGATGCCTACTTGCAACATTGCTTTAAATGGAGTGCACATTTCAACATGCGTATGGAGGTGCACATCCCAATGCACACTCAGTTGAAAGTATTGGAAAAACACCCCTTCCAGTTGGAGAATAACACACAGCATTTTCACTAAACACATGAATGTGCCTTAAAGCAAGTCAGACCATTGGTCAGTTAAGTCCTGGGCTGTGTCTACGTTACTCCACAAAAGCTCTCCAGAGCATCAGGCAAAAATCCTTCCGTGTCCTACCCACATTCCTTTTCACTGAAGATGCTTGGGACTGGCTCTGACCGCATGCAAAGCACATGTTACCACCAGAACCCAGCTAGTCCTCATTATGGGTGTTTGGTATGTGAATTCAAAGACTTCTGGGATTATCACCCCCTCAAATTTGTTGAATCACACAATTGACAAGCCTGCCGGTAGTCTGAAAATCAAGCTTTCCTTCATTCTTTTTTTCATGGAAAAATTAAATTTTTTCAGACCTGAAGAATGTAACATAATTAGACATTTAAATAATATATAATATACAAAGTTTAGATGCAGATTGCATAAGCCTGTTTAATTTTTAAAAGAAGATTATCTAGGGCATCTGATTGCTAGTTTATAGAGCCTGTGTAGCAGTGAGAGCATGGTGGTTGAGCATCATCTGCTGGTGAATACCATGCATAGTTATTGTAACATGAGGCAGGAAAACAGGAGCCAACTATAGGAAAATTCTAACACAACCCCAATCAGCATTGAACATGTTTTTGCAAATATTACAAGTCAACTTCTCCAAGCTAAATATTCCAGTGTCCCCAAAGATGATCCAGGGTAACAAAAGACTCCTCCCTGAGGAGTTGGGTGGTAGCAAAGCAACTCTTGGTTAAGTAAAGAGAAGGAAAGTTTAGCCTGAACGCACAAGACCATAAGCAAAAGGAGGTCATCAAACTCCTCAGGGAGTTTTACACACATGGCTTTGAGTTTGTGTCTCCTCTGGAATGGAGGGTGTGAGTCCACATATCAGCTGGATTTACCTCCAAAGTCTCAGAGGGGTATCAGGGACCAGTTCACACACGATTCTGCTTTCTCCCAGATTACTGTGCACATTCTAGCTTAGCCTGAATTATGTCCGGGGTTAAAAAAAAATTCTATTTGTGGCAGTTTTTTGGGGGGGAAACCCAAGTATTCTGGTATGCCCCGCTGCTTCTCCCGCGATGTGTGGAGGGGCCATTGCCAATAATTCGACTTTTTCCAAAACCTTTTTTTTTTTTTTTTAACTTCAAGCAGCACCGATCAGCTTCAGAAAGAGCCTGCAGATTGTGAGGGGCTTCTTGCTGGGTATCAGAAGAGTTGTGAAGCCTTGCCTGCCTGTACCCAGAACCACAGTGTTCTGACGAGTCAATCTTGCAGAATGCTACAAACTGTCAAACTAAAAAAAAAAGTAATAATGAAGGGAAGTGTCTCTCATCTGGTCCTGGGATGTGATTGGTTGGAGAAAAAACCCAGAGCAAGCACACAGGAAAAAGATCCACAGGGAATGTGGACAAGAACCAACCCTATGTGAACGGCCCATCTAATCACCCAAATTAAACAGCTCTGGATCGACTGCAAAGCAGGTTTGCTCTCTGGATACCCCGCAGCAAGAAGCCATGTCTAGATAACTCCCAGGTGAGAGAGTTTATGACAAGGACTCTCTATCGACTCAAGGCAAGAAAAATGGCAAGAGCGAAGGAGAGAGTTGTACTAGCTAGTTACCAAAACATGATAAAAGCATTTGTCTTCATGAAAAGTCACAGAGAGAAGAAAATGTGAACCAATCACAGCCCCCCACCTTCCCAGGAGTACTGAAAGACCAGTGTGCCCTGAGAGGAAGGTAAGCAAGGAGGCATCCAGGCCAGGGAGCTCTTGTCCTCAGCTCCTGGAAAGACCAACAGCCTGAGACAACCTTTTTAAAAAATCTTCTGTAAATTGCTTTCATGCCTTTGTCAAGGCAGAAAGGCAGTATAACAGTGTAGTAAATAATAATCATCAAATACTGAACAGAAGATCAAGAACAATGCATAGTTGGGAGTGGTCATTGATGCAAATTGGTCAGGAAACACAACACAGCATCCAATTCCGTTTCAGCCTATTGCACATCATTCATTTTCAAATGTGGAGGGGTGGCCCTAAGACGGGAATCTCATTATGGTGAAGTTCTTTACTCCACTAAAAATATCTTAACTACCAGTGTATGGAATGCCCACTTCTGATTTTTCTTATATTCCCTAGTGTCCATGCATCAATAAGACAAATAAGGATATCTTTTGAGGGATTTCCCCCAAATCCATTAGATTTTTATGTCTCACATGGCTCTGGTTATATTCGTAGGGCTCAGGTGTTCCTCCACTGTGTAGTCTAATGGAAGGCTCTGTGATTATCCTCCTAGCAATGACCTCACTGACCTGAAGCAGCACCATTTAACATGTTTCTGCAGCATCAGTTCCCATAACAACTCCCTCTGCCAACTGCCTTCATTTATCACACTTCTGTCTTATCTATAGTCAAATGTCCCAAATGGAAAAGTAGCTTTCCCCAAGATCAAGTACAACCTCATCTTCTAATCTATATAAAATAACTCAGATTCCACATGGTGGCCCATTTCCACTAAACTCCTGGACAATCAGCTCCCTTTCAATTATCAAGATTTTTTTTTAATTTTACATCTCTTTCCCTCAGTTTATAGCAGAAAATGGAAAAGACTGATATATAAGACAGAGAACTCTGCTCAAGCTGCTTCCAGTTACAGCAAGGAAGTAAACACAGCAGTTGACATCCAGAGCAGCAGAGGAGCTGTATGTCCAGTCAGAGGCTTCTCCACAGCTGCAGCTTCCCTATATTAGGCAGGTTGCTATTTGGGACAATCTTCCGTGCTTTCAGAAGTGCCCTCTGCCTTCCAAAACTGTGTTGCTGAGGGCTGCATGGCCCTCAGGGACATTGTTTGAGAAGGTGCTGGGCACTTCTAATGATAGGGGAAATTACCCAGAACGCGTCCTCCAAAATGCAGGATTACAGCAGCAGTGGGGAGACCTCTGGTTGCAAGGATGCAGCTCTAATTGTATCCTTGCTCTGAATGTCAACCAGTGGCTCAAAGCTCTTGGCATTACATATATGCAACATCCAGCATTTAAAGTTTTCAAGCTACTTTCCTTTTTAAACACATAAATCTTTACAGTGTCACCCTGTGGTTTTGTTAATTGAGGCAAATGACTGAAAACGTCCATTCCACCAAACTCCTGGACATAAGCTCAAGCAAGCCTTGCATTAGGCAAGACCTTTTTTTTTTTTTTTTTAGGGAAGAAAGAAGAATAAGATCATCCTAGAGGAATAATAGAGGCATCCTCCTCATCTTGCTGCTCTGATATCAAGGACTTACACTTTGAATTCTTAAAGGTTTCTGACAATACAGACATATAAGGATTAGACATCTGTTAACTGATAAGGCAGCACAGCAGCATTGCTGTGACTGTGACACAGCTGCGAGTAACACTGAGGGAGGTTTTAGAGCGGATTCATAGCCAGAGGTTCTCAATCTAAGCGCCCTAATCCTCCTTGTTTGCTTAGAAAAGTGAACTCAAATTGTGCAAGAGTTCACTTGGTGACCGTCTTGGAGGTAGAACATACATAAGTCATGCCTATGGTAATTTCCCCTCACAGACCAAACAGCATTTGAAAGTCTTCTTTTTTTAAGTCCATCAAAATCAAAATGGAGTTAACTTCACTCAA
The DNA here is from genome assembly GCF_027244095.1 of Hemicordylus capensis. Lineage (NCBI taxonomy): Eukaryota > Metazoa > Chordata > Lepidosauria > Squamata > Cordylidae > Hemicordylus > Hemicordylus capensis. The sequence goes on from NC_069659.1 coordinate 139,422,665, forward strand.
GAGAAATATGTTTGAACAGAAGAACTTGAACAAGGTTGAGTTCAGCCAAAATAACTGTGAATATTTGTGATCTCTTCTAGGGACTGTCAGCACAAAATGAGGAGGTCCAATGTTTCCTCAGCAGCGGTCATAAAATAACTGAAGCTCCAACCTCCCTGCCTTAAAGGTTACACCCAGCGCTTCAGGGCCACATTGAAACATCTCAAGAAGCTCTTGAAGTGTCCTGGATGTTGCCTTGTGCAGGCGTATTTCCATGAGTGTGGATGCACAGAGCACCGTGAAGAAAATCTGCTTTTACCATTCTTTGGATCTAGCCCTGCCTAGAGACAATTCTACACAGGAATAATCCTTGTGGAAAATATACCTACTTCATGTTTAACACCAAAGCACTACCTGGTTTCTTTAACAATTACAATTCAAGCACTGCTTTAAATCCAATGGCCTGTTTATATTTCTTACAGCTTGTTCATGAGAATATCATGTGGAAATGTCAAAAATATTTGCAGGAGTGAATTATATGGGCGTTCTTACTAGGTTTTCAATTATGTCAAATTAATGAAAAGATACTGGGCTGGTTTGGACAATCCTCCGAAACCCATTTAAGCCCATGGGCACACATCTTTCTCCCATCTGGCATGCCATTATTTAATTGGAAGAAACATCTCAACCAACCTTTAGCATGCAGTTTGAATACTACTTTAAAGCCACTGGACAGTTTGGATGAACTTCCCCTCACAATTAGGTGATGGCTGCCCAAGTGGGAGAGGGACGTTTCTCTCTTATTCAGAAAGGGAGAACCCACACACAGAAGGTGACTTCCCATACACACAACCCACATGCGCACTGGGATGTCCATCCATATCACATGGTTCATTTGGTCTCCCATAACTGGACAGATGGGGATCCCTATCCAGGGCCATTAGTTGTAGCATACAATTAAACTACCATTTATGTATATAGCCTAAAGGACAAACACACAGAGAACAGTGTCTCCTGTGCTTTCCCACTCATTGTACAGAAGAGTATATAGGACTGAGAAAGTATCACAGTAGTGGTATCTTGGTAACAGTGTAGTATGTATTGTGCACCAAAAACAACATAAGCCAACCTCATAGTTTCACAGAAAGTTCTGAGGAAAAATTCTTATAAGCCTGGAACACACACGGTTCAGAGTGCCAGGAAAATCAGGGTTGACCTGATTTCCCAGGTGACAGTTGCTGAAAATTAAAATTTAAACAAGATTTGGCAATGAACATTCTTTCCCAGTATATCCTGATAACCATGGGTTTGTTTCATCAGTTGAATTTCATAATCATTTAACCAAGGTCAGTACACCTCGTTTATAAAGCAGCATGAATGAGTAGGACAAAGTGCTCATCAAAAGATCCAAAGATTGCAATAATATTATAGCAACATCCACAATTACTAAATATTTAAGCAAGTATATTTTTATTTGTCAAATTATGCATTTATATAAGCATTAAAAAAAAAACAACAGGTGTGTAGGTATCTATGAGGATGACACAAACAGCAGCTGCTGTTTATTAGGTAACAGGAACCACAAGAAAATTAGCAATTATTTTAAACTATCAGTTAGTTCAGTTGCCTAAGCAGTATGACAATGTAAGTTATGGTTACATTTAGAGTACAATCCTATCTCTGTTTACTCAGAAGTAAGATCAGCTCAGTTCAATAGAACTTACTCCCTAGAAAGTGCACATAAGATTGTGGCCCTAGAGTGTGTTTTGAAAGATGCTGCAGCTGGTTGTGTAAGTCCATAAAACAGTCCACAAAGTAATAAAACATTTTGGGAGGCCCAGGTAATTTGCTCTATCACGTGAGAAGTGAATTTGAAATTGTTAGGATCCTCATTAAATAAATCCTGTTTTAATGGGGGTGGGGGTTGTTTTTGTTTTTTTAATCTTCAGTTGTCACACCATGGGTAACATGTGTTTGTTAACTGAAGACCATGAAAGACTGTTCACATAGGAGAAATATTTTGATAAGTTAACTCTCAACGTGCATTTTCAAGTCATACCTACGCTTACATGAATACTGCAGGGCTGAAAGGCAACCATGATCCATTTTAATTCGAAAACATTATCACAAAACTAGAAAGTGCCCTTATAAAAACATTGTCAGAAAAGTGGTTATTTAAACAGGTTTACATATTTTTCTACAGTTCAATAAATGCTTCAAAAGTAACATTAATGATATATGGCTAACATATCAAACAGGCACCAATTCTTTGAAACAGTATATATTCACTGAATACTTTTGTACTACAGTATTCATCACTTGAATGAAAACTGTTTTATGGCACAATGGTCTTTGGTTTAGCACTCAAAGTGCATGCAACTTGGCCATGGGTACATAAAGTTTTAAGTGCATATCAATAGCCGCTTAAAAGAAATGTCCATTTAAATATATTAACGCAACAGCAACCTACAGCATAGTATGTAAAACTGATTACACACTTTAATATACTTTTCCTTTGTTAAGTAGTGGTCAGTTTTCAAGTTAGCTTGCATTAAGTAAGAAAAATGTTTCTTCATAGACACTCGTAAACCATTTTTTCGTGTATCTTCGGTTTCACATAAAGCCAGAACTGAAACAGAAAAAAGTGCATTAGTTGTTCCTTTCTCCACAGAAAGCAAAGGCTATGTACACTATTAAACTTTTGTCTTCAAGAGAACCATGTTTACCAAGTACAGAAAACTTCAACTCACTCAAATGTAGAAAAATACCACATGTAACATTTCAGACTGTACTATTTACCTGCTATGACAGGTTGGGTTCATATGTTTTAATGCTCCCTCTATCTCAAACTCAACTGCACATGAAAACAAGCAGGTCAGGGGGAAAGGTTTTAGTGTAGCCTTCTCTTCAATATGCTAGTTATCTACATGAAGGAAATGTAAACCCCACTGAAGATGGAGTGGTACATTCCAGAAAAGACTATGCCATGTTTTGTGTACATTTGATTCAATTCTGATATACAACACCCACACTTCCACTTAAATTTGATATGGTCTTTAGTCTAACATTCTTGAACATATGCATGCTAGATTAATATCAGAAAGTAGGTGTACCAGATAATGCTACAATGTACTAGATAATGCTAGTATCAGAAAGTACTAGAATTATCTAATAGATAATGCTAGTATCAGAAAGTGTACCAGATAATGCTACATAGGCATTGTCAATATCTTCTATATTACTTTTAATTTTTTATTCTGTTTACAGTATAGAAAATAACTGTACATTGTCATTCCCTTTCTCATTCAAGTAATGTACAAAACAATAGTTTCCCCACAATCTATCCACTTGTCTATTCTCTCTTATTCCAATATAATTTGATAATGTCATCTCAGCTATTTTCTATAGTTTCCTTAAGAAGCAATTAAGAGTAGATGAATTTTCCAAAAGATTTTTAAAAATCTCCTTAATTTAGCTATATTTAATAACTGAGAACCAGGTGAGAGTATTTAACTCAGAGGATGCCTCAGAGTACTCAGAGGATGCCTCTGAGTACCAGTTGCAGGGGAGTAATGGCAGGTGAGAGGGCACACCCTCAACTCCTGTCTGTGGCTTCCAGCGGCATCTGGTGGGCCACTGTGCGAAACAGGATGCTGGACTAGATGGGCCTTGGGCCTGATCCAGCAGGGCTGTTCTTATGTTTCTTATGTAACAATCCCCTGCATTGTATTCATTGCATCCTGAAATGACTTAAGATTAGCCATGATCATATCTCCAATCATCCACAGCTTATTTTGCTGTCATATGCAGATCACCTGATAATTCAGGATCTAGGAGTTCTGATGCAAATGGAGAGAGTGCAAATGTATGCAAATTTTATTATAGTCATAACTAAGCCAGACCTGTAAACAGCTGCTCACTTGGCTACCTGTAGCAAGCAAGGCTCTCCTATAGGCAACCAAGCAGGCAGCTTTACAAAGGTTGATTCTCTCCCACTTCCCTCCTGACCCTCAACAACAAATGACTAACATATATGAACCAGTGAGCTATTAGAAATGGTTGCTAGCAAGCAATTTTTCTGGACTTCTCTGCAAATTTGAATTAAAAATATAGTTTACCACTAAGAAAATGAATAGTGATTTGTTTTATTTTTTAAAACAAACCAACAAACCATGCAATGGCTATTTATTTAAGGCAGATTTCTGGTGCCAGTGAAAATGTGTTTAATTGCCAAAACATCAACCTGCAATTATTTCTTATTGTAGTTGGGATTTTAAGTAGATTAGTGGCTGATACTCCAACTAAATTTACTCAAGGAAGCTCCACTGAAATTAAAAGGACAAGTTGGAACTTTCTCAAGTGAACTGAGTCATGATGCGACAGCCAGTAAGAGCAACAGCTTCCATATGGCATCTCACAAACCCAATTTTTCAGTTCATAAATCCATAGTATCTTGCTATGATTAAAAAACTGCAAAGAGAGTTGTGAATTCCCATAATACTAAGAATGAAAAAGCTGCAAAAACTGAAGATACTGTAAACATGGATTCTGTTTTCTACAACTTTGAAAACTAACATACCCTAACCACATAACATTTGTAAACTGCTTCCAAAGACTATTTGTTGTATTCCCTGTGAGAGATTCTGTCCCTTTCTAACTTCTCTCTTTCTCTCTCTTGCTGTACGTTCACAACTTCCTGATCTCTGACATCAAAGCACAGGAGCTCAAGCCGAAAACCTTGATCCCTTAGGGGGAAAAAAAAATACAAAGAAGAATTCTCATAAGAAGTGCCTGATAACATCAGCAAGACTGTCTCAAACAATTTGAAACTGAAGGATTGTTTTTAATACTTGCAACCTGAATAATGCAGTCTGAATAAAATACTTGTCTGAACACAGTTTTCCCTATTCACATCTGAAGTCTACTACTCACTTTTTGCGATCCTTATCTTTTTTTAAAGTAACAGTTGGTGTGGCAGCAAATGTCTGCCCTTGGAGTATGTCTGAAGCAGCTTTTCTTTTATTAAATGCAATAATTTCATCTTCCAGAAGCTTCCTCTTCTCCTCCACTTTCATTCTCTCTTCTTGATGAAGTCGTTTCAAATGCTCAAACTTCACTTGTAGCTATTAGAAGAAATCAAGCACCAACATTTCACTTTAGCCACAAGATGGTAGTCTAGTGCTTAACCCACTATCCTCAGTAATCACACAGCAAGCTACAGAGACTGATAAATGTTAAGAGTTGTGTGCGCTCAACACTGAGTTAATGACAACCATTTCCCCCCCCATAATGACAACTATTAACCATCCTTCCAGATATGTAAATAATTAGACGGAGGAGAATGACTAAAATTATCTTGATTTGTGATCCTGCAGCAACATGCAAATTCTTGTCCTTGTACACCAAGAATGTCCTGGTGTTCAGTGAAACTATTCCTACTGAATGGAACTTAAGCATGCTCCCTATAATGCCTCAATCTTTCAATTTCTGTTTCATTTCATAGGTCCTAGGAACAAAGCACATCAAAAGCTTAATAGCAAATTTCTGCTCATTTACTGCAGTGGGGAGTACTCTTGTTACATCATGTATTACATGGGGTTCCAGCTCTCCACCACAGCTTCTGAAGGAATAAATAGATAGGTCCACCACAGTCCTGTGGCAGAGACAGGGAGCTGTCTCAGAAGAGCTCATCTCTGGCACGATATAAGCAATTATTTAAAAATTTATATGCCACTTTTCTTCACATGTGAATTAAAAGTGACTTACAAAGAAGCTTTAAAAACACAATGTAATACTATAAAATATATCAGGTCCATATCCAAATCAGAATCTGGTAATCCTGTCCTAATCTCATGGCCAGGATCCAACACACATCTGCAGGAGTCAATACCACATACAAGCACCTTGTATCTTTGGTGGTGGAGATGGCAAAGTGCCAGCTGTACATGAAGCTGTCTCCACCATGTCCCTTCACTGGAACAGAGCCACTGCATTCTGTCTTTTTCTTAAGTAAACATCTAATCTGTTGGAGCTACTGCAGCCACCACATCAAAGAAAGAAGAGAGGTGAGCTCACTTCTCGCTCAGCTTCTTTCAGCAGTGCTTCTTTCTCTTTGACCCTCTGCACAAACATTTGCCTCATCTCCTCTTCTTTCCTCTGCAATTCACCAAGGAATTCATGCCGTTTAGCTTCATAAGTCTCCTGTAGACTGAAGATCATAAAGCATAAATAGCCACTATTATACTATAAGATGCAATAGCATGCAATTCCTATTATATTCCACTCATGCACACATTTATATGCATTCTCAGATATGTCTGTCCTTTTGTAGATTCTAATCTTTTCAAGTAAGCATATGCAAGTTATTAGTTAATTCAATCTCCATCTTAATAACAAGACTACCAGTTCTTCACCAAGCAGTTTAGCAGTTCTGAGCACAATTGAATGAGATAACAGCATAGGTTATTCAAGTGGTTACAAGATGGTTTTGCATTTGGTAATGAAAAAAATCCAGTCTTTAAAGCTTCATTTGAGATATTCTCACACTCATAACAGCTGCAGTAGCTTAATGCTCTTTTGTGGAAAATAATTTGCGTTTTAAGAACCCTGCAAGGTCAGAATGTGATATGCTAAAGATCAGAACTGATATTCATACTATAGTAAAAGGAATAAATAGGATGAGTATGACTTCTCAAAATTTGCCAGTTATGGGAGTCAAGAAACATCTTCCAATTTCTTTAATATTTTCAAGTGGAATCCTGAATTCCCTTCAGCTGTGTGGCTGTGCCATGCCTTAAAGAACACTTTTTAAAGAAGTTACCATCTTAAAGCTTTCATATTTGACTGCATAATGGGAGCATGAAGACCAAGCTGATCCAACAAGCAAAGATCTGCCAAATAAAAAGCATAGATCACAAAAAAATAACAACCCAAAACACGAGGACACAGAGAGAAGAGCACAGTTTGGGCAGGTGTAGCTGAATAGCCTTTGAGTATTTGGCTGAAAACAAATACTGAAATTTAAACTAGACTAAGGAGATTCAAATTCTTAATTCAATAAAAATAAAGTATGTATGTTGCTTTCATCTTTCATAGTTTGCACAAAATATGTTTATCTATGTACTTAAGCAGAATCTAATATTAAGTTTTTGTAGAATTTTCTTTTAATAAGAGACATTTATGTGGCTAGTAGGTGTTTTAAGTACAAGCATTACTGAAGGCCAAAAAGAAGAGGCAGGCAGTCATGAAACGCATGGAAGCACCACTCCCTGAGCATGGGAACCTCTGAGGCGCCACCTTCCCATTTTCATATCTCCTTGTCACCAGACATATACAACGTACTACAAAAGCTTTTGCAAGAGTTCACCGATTGAACTCTATGCAGGGTTCTGTAGTAGTGCTCATGCTTAATTAAGTTTCACTTTTCCTCCTCAAGGCTCTAACATGAGATACAGAATAGTTCTTCTGTGAGTGAAAGGCAGCTTTTACATGCAGAAGGGTGCCTTTGGATCCAACACTGAAAACTGAGGTTTTCAAAAATCTACACCCACCATTGGGGTTGGGGGACCTCTGCAGAATTCCTCACATGCAGCATTACAGAAGATTCTGGGTGGTTCAAACGTGGTAGAGCAGCAGGGCCCATGCACGCAACATTGAATCTGCATATGATGCATTATACACATATAACCACATGTACAATAATTCAGTTTCTGTGACCCTTCCATCCCTTTTTGCAGCACAAGACTATGGATACCAGAGTAGCCAGCATAACATGTGACATAATTTATGTGCCACATATATGGGTGTAGGTGTGCACACATGCGTGTGTGCACTGCTTGCTGCCTCACCTCATCTACCATAATTATGGCAAATGTGTGTACCAGCTTTAGGAACACTGAGGCTTAAGATAGGCCATGGTGTATGAAATAGAAGGGAACAAGCTAACCGAGGTTGGCTGGGTTCCTTATTCCTAATACAAAAACTCAAAAGAAAGTCTTGCCAAAGTAAATTAATGCCATTGTAAGAAAATTAGTTAAATTACACCACAATGCATCCTATGTGCTCCACTAAAAGGTGGGCTCATTTCTTTGAGAATTATTGGAGTACTTCATAGACTACGGAGATGGTGCCTCCTCTGCACTTTGATGTTGTCACATTCTCCTTGCTCCAATATTTCTCTCTTTTCTACATGCACATTTGGAATCCCTTCTTTGATTTCAAGGGCAACATTTTAAAGCTTCCTCTGGGGCTGATGGATGTGTACTTCCTTTCTGGCACACCAACAGCTTTATCCCCATCAGCTGTCCTTCCTATAAAGTCAATTTCCAGTACAGAGCCAATTCTGAGTTAGGCAAACAATAAAAACTTGCTGATCTTAAAGTTGAAAGCTGATTCCAATCTCACTGTAACAAACACAATGGCAAGAGCTGGAATTTGTCCAAGTCTTCTACTCACAGCATTCAGTAAACAGCAAAGGTGCCCTTTTCATTTAGAAAAGATGCTCGTCAGCTAAAAAACAAGTAACCCTAGTGTTAAGATGCTATTGCTTCCTTTATACCACACGACTAGTTCAGTAAAAGGTATTATAATTTCCTTACAGAGGACTTTTTCATTCATCATCCAGTGTGCATACTTGCTACCTTGTTTTGCCACACTTCAATCCAGGGATTACAAATTCAGCTGTTGCTTCGTCATTATTAATTTAGGGTGCATCTAGACACACAGAGATGGAGCCTATTGTGGATCTGCACTCGCTCCATTTTGGTCAGACGAACAAATGCTCCTCAGAGAAGGGAGCTCAAGAACAATAGTTATTCCCATTTCCCACAACAACCAGAGTGCTGGACCCTCGTGGCAAACATGATGCAACCCTCCCTTTTTGTTTTTGTAACAAAAAAAACCAAAACAATGAATAAATGTTAAACCAGATAAATATGCAAGGAATCTGAATATTTAAAAAGCTGGGTGGAGTGGTGGGGGACAAAAACCAGCAATGTGTTCAAAGCCAGATAGGTGCATCAGAAGAGCAAAGGAAAAAGAACTCATCCTGCAACCAAAAAAGATTCTGGAAAGGTAGCTTCTGATCTTCACCACCTCAATACATAGGAGGGAGCAGACAAAAATGTCCTTTCAGAAAAATGATAGCAGGAACAAGATATTATCTTCAATCTACTGATGTTGCTCAAACTACACAGGACACTTAGAGTATAATTAATCCTGATGGGCATAGCTTTTATTTAGGCAATAGCAGCTGGATTGGTCCCTTGCCATTTCAGACTACTGCAAGGCAGGGGTGGAGGGATGAGGCTTCAATCTTATCCTCACCCAATCTGCAAGGGTCTCAATTCAGCGGCTATTTGCACTCCACAAAAAGCTCCCATTGGCACCAATAGGCACTCCCCACCCCCCAAAGTAGATAGCAACTGGATCAGGACTGTTGTGGTAAGTGTAAATCTCACTCCCCCCAGTCCCTATCTGCTATTCACAGAAGAAAACTAAGTCCACCAGAACTAATGGCAACTTAAATACTACATGTAGTTTGATTCTTATCTATCAAGTGGCTAGGTAAGTTAACTGCCAGCAACCTTGTTCTTCCAAGATTATTATATCTTCTATCCTAACTGTTAATATTACAACCGCTATTGTAAATAAAGACTGACTGGATGACAGCGGACATTTCAGATATTGCTATAGAATTTCAGTGTAATATGTACGCTGAATGCCAAATCGTCTGATATTTGTAAGGCACGGGAATTGTTGGGAAACATTTTAAGTTACACTTAAAGTGATTTATTAATTAATACTGGAATCTTGACATTACCAGATCAGATAAGACCACACTACCACTTTTTTTAAAAAGAGTTTAAAATATTTGTACACCTAAGACCATAATCAATCACACTACACTATAAGACTACCTACCTTTCTCTATGAGACGTCTTTTTGCTATCTGAACAAAGTTTTTGTACTGGCCCCCTAAAAACAAAGGTGTAGATCCATCAAGTTCTGCTACTGTCTAAGAAGTTAATTTAATCTTATTATTACTCACAGAAATATTCTGAGCATTTGGTGCCATTCAAGTGCTAACATTTATTACTTCTGAAAACAAAGTAAATTCACATTTTCTCTACAATATTAATTTATCACATTTCTATAGCACCTAGTATGTGAATCTCTGTCAATACCCTGTCAAAACCGTGTATTTAATTTTTAAATTTTAGACTTGTGGTTTAGCACATACCAACACCTCATATTAATGTATTCCTGTAATGTTTACATGTTTGAGGTCCTCAACACTTAAAGAATGTTGCATTTTGGCCAATATGTTTTTAAAATGTACAATACTCCCTCACTCTCAAAATGGAGTAAAGACTGCATTTAGTGCTCTTTCAAATCATGTTCTCAGACTGATTGTCATTCATCAGACTTAGCCTAAATCTTTTTTTTTAGACATGTGATGTCTCAGATTTGAGTTTTAGCCAGTATCCCTCTAACAGGGATTTCCAGATGTTGTTGACTACAACTCCCATAATTCCTAATCAAAGACTACTGCAGCTGGAGATGCTGGGAGTTGTAGTCAACAATATTCTGTCAGTCAACATTCTGTCAGTCAACATTCTGTCAGTCAACCACATCTGGGAATCCTGGCTAGAGGGAACACTGGTTAGGGCCACCTTCAGAGCTGGACATAAGAATGGAGAGATCAAGGCTCATATCTGTCCTCAGTCACGAACCTCTCTGAATGATCTTGGGCCAATCACACCTGTGGCACAGCATTATCTACAGGATTACTACAAGGCTAACATGAGGACCAGTATGCCACCCTGAGCTCTTCGGAGGAAGGACAAAAACTGGAGAGCTGGTGTGGCATAGTGGCTAAGAGACTAAGCTACAAATCAGGAACTCTCCCATTTGAAGCTCACCTCTGCCATGAACTCATTAGATGGCCTTAGGCAAGTCACTCTCTCTCAGCCGCATGTCCCCATCGGCAAGGTGAAGATAATAGGCTTGTGCCCGAAACGTTTCGGCAGCCATTGAAAAGGCCGCCGAAACGTTTCGGGTGTCGGGGCAGATTCGGTGATACGGCGCCGGCGGGGGTAGGGCTTTAAGGGCGGGGGAGAGTGTACTCACCCCCCCCCGCCGCGTTTCCCCCGCCGGCGCTCTCCGAATTTGAAGCCCCTCGGGGCGGCAGCGTTCCTCCTTGCCGCCCCGTTTGCCCCCTCGGCCGGAAGTGGCCGGAAGTTCCGAGCGCGCGTGCGCGCGCACGACGGGCGCACGCGCGCTTGGAACTTCCGGCCACTTCCGGCCGAGGGGGCAAACGGGGCGGCAAGGAGGAACGCTGCCGCCCCGAGGGGCTTCAAATTCGGAGAGCGCCGGCGGGGGAAACGCGGCGGGGGGGGTGAGTACACTCTCCCCCGCCCTTAAAGCCCTACCCCCGCCGGCGCCGATAAATATCGTGCACATCCCTAGAAGATAATAATACCTTACTTTACCTTAGGGTTGTTGAAAGTCTTGCAAGATAAATTCACATGAAGCATTCTGAACACTTTGAAGCTCTATACAGATGCTATTATTATCATCATCATTAAATACACAATGGCTGACGTCCAGATTAACGAAGTGCTTGCACAACAAAGAAAGCTACAGTAATGCAAGAAGATCACAGCTATGTGATCTTTTTGCATTAGTGTAGCTTTTTTTTGTTGTACAAGCACTTCATTAATCACATACCTGCATGAAGTAATGGGGGTTGCTCAAAACTGTACTCTGCCACTCTTATGCAAAGGTTCCCTGCAAAACATATGAGGTTGCACACCTTGTTGCACAAGCACAAGAATGCTCGCATTAGCACAACTTTTGTCTGGAGTGTTGAGCTAGTGCAACACATTTATACAAGTGCTTCGTTAGTCTGGATGGCAGCCATTAAATAAAATTGGGGTGTAAGTCAGAGCACCACAACAGGCAGAAAGACATGCACCCCTCCCCCCACAATTACTTGTATACAAGACAGATGATGATGCTTTGAATCCCATCAAAAACTATTATCTAGCCATAATATATGACTGGCCTGCTCTTATTTCTGTAATCATGAGATCTACAAAAAAGAGCATTTGTTACTCAATACGTAATTATATATGACCTTGCTGTATTTACATTTCATTAGGTGTTCCTGGATCATTTCTCAATTGATTTCTATAGAACAATCCAGCATTTTATTCATTTTGATGTAATCAAAATGAATACATGAATGAATGATGTAATTATTCATTTTGATGTAATCACAATAAAATGTTATTTCTATTGGGAATATTTTCAAATTTTTCTGGATGAGATTTATTAACAGAGAAATAAGCTATTCCGATTTTGAATCCATCTCAAATAAAAATATTAATGAATACCCTAAAAAACAAAACCTCTAAAAAAATTTAACTCTCCAAATTGTAATCCTGTGTCTGTTCATGAGGGTGGGGGAAGGTTATTCCCAAGGGATTTGAGATGAATGCAGAAACTGCTGTGCCCAAACAGAGCTTGAGCATCCTAATCTGGGAATCCAGATAATATCTAGCACTTTTGACTCTCAAAACAAATTAATGCTGCTGATTTCCTCTGCAATTCTTTTTTTATTACACACCCAGTGCTTAAGATTGCTTCAATGAAACATTTACAAAAACCATCTTGGCAACAGAATCCAACACCAAAAGTAGTTCTACAGTCGTTCTACAGTTCTACAATGTCCTTCCTCATCCAAAGGCTCTTGCGTAAACTTAGCAGTCATGGGATAAGGGGACAGGGTCATGTGTGGATCACTAACTGGATGAAGGACAGGAAACAGAGGGTAGGAATAAATGGACAGTTTTCACAATGGAGGGAAGAAGTGGGGTCCCCCAAAGATCTGTACTGGGATCAGTGCTCTTTAACATGTTCATAAATGATCTAGAAATTGGGGTAAGCAGCCAAGTGGCCAAATTTGCAGATGACACTAAACTATTCAGGCTAGTGAAATCCTAAACAGATTGTGAAAAATCTGTTCACAGACAAAAAGATGTCTTCAAACTGGGGGAGTGGGTGACAAAATGGCAAATGCGGGTTCAATGTAAACAAGTGTTAAGTGAAGCATATTGGGGCAAAAAAACCCAACCTCACATATACACTGATGATGATGATGATTTATTTTATTTGTATACCGCCCTTCCAAAATGGCTCAGGGCAGTTTACAATTAAAACAAACCACTAAAACAATAAAGAGCTAAAAAAATTAAAATACAATATAACAATTAACAATTTAAAAACATTTTAAAACAACAATTAAACAATTACAGTGATTAAAAACCCCAAAATCGGGTTTTGAATTTTAAAATAGACCAGATATTAAAACCCCCACAATTTAGGAAGCTGAGAAAGCTTGGGTGAAAAGAAGGGTTTTCAGGTGTTCTTTGGAAATTGCCAGCGATGGGGAGGATCATATCTCAGCAGGGAGCGCATTCCACAATCTCGGGGCAGCGACCGAGAAGGCCCGTCTCTGTGTAGCCACCAAACGGGTTGGCGGCAACTGGAGACGGACCTCTCCAGATGACCTCAATGGGCAGTGGGGCTCATAATGAAGAAGACGCTCTCTTAGATACCCAGGACCTAAGCCGTTTAGGGCTTTGTAAGTTATAAGTAGCACTTTGTTTTTTGTCCGGAAACCTATTGGCAGCAAGTGTAACTCCATCAGTAAAGGAGTAACATGGTCTCTCCGAGATGACCCAGAGACCAACCTGGCTGCCGCGTTCTGAACCAACGGAAGTTTCCGGACTACGTACAAAGGTGGCCCCACGTAGAGCACATTACAAAAGTCAAGTCTGGAGGTTACCAACAGATGTACCACAGTTTTGAGGTCATTGATCTCGAGAAACGGGCGCAGCTGGCGTATCAGCCGGAGCTGATAGAAAGCACCCCGGCCACCAACTCAACCTGAGATACTAGGGAGAGATGTGAATCCAGAAGTACTCCCAGATTGCGAACTTGTTCCTTTTGGTGAAGTGTGACCCCCATCTAGAACAGGCAGATCAAAATCATCTCTAGAGTTCTGACCCCGCACAATAAGTACCTCCATCTTATCTGGATTCAGCTTCAGTTTATTCTCCCTCATCCAGCCCATTACTGCTTCCAGGCAGGCATTTAGGGAGGATATGCCGTTCCTGAAGAAGTTGACATGGAGAAGTAGATCTGGGAGTCATCAGCATACTGGTAACACCCAGCTCCAAATCCTCTGATGATCTCTCCCAGCGGTTTCATGTAGATGTTAAAAAGCATTGGAGAAAAGTACGGAGCCTTGAGGGACACCATACTTAAGCTCAGATTTTGAAGAGCAACAGTCTCCAATCTATCCGAGAGGTAGGAGCGAGAGGTAGGAGTAGAACAGTGCCTCCCACCCCTAACCCCCTCAGATGTTCCAGAAGGATACTATGGTCGATAGTATCGAAAGCTGCCGAGAGATCCAAAAGGACCAGCAGAGTCACACTCCCTCTGTTGATTCCCTGGTAAAGGTCATCCATCAGGCCGACCAAAGCAGTCTCCACCCCACAGACCACCCGAAAACCAGTTTGAAATAGGTCTAGATAATCAGTTTCCTCCAAGACCGCCTGGAGTGGAGAGGCCACCACCCTCTCAATTACCTTGCCCAGCCATGGGAGATTGGAAACAGGCCTATAATTGCTCAACTCCAAGGGATCTAATGCAGGCTTCTTTAGAAGAGGTCTAATGATTGCCTCCTTAAGACAAGGAGGCATCCTGCCCTCCCTCAGAGAAGCATTATGATTTCCACCAGGCTGTTTACAACAACCTCCCTGCTAGATCAAACAAGCCATGTTGGACAAGGGTCAAGAGAACAAATGGTAGGCCTCACTGCTCCAAGCAGCTTGTCCACATCCTCTGGAGTCACAAACTGAAACCGATCCAGTCGAATCACATAAGAGGAGTCGTTGGGCACCACCAGCTCAGACAGCAAAGTAACTGTGGAGTCTCTATCTAGGTTGGCCCGAATCCGAGAGATTTTATCTGCGAAAAACCCTTTAAACACATGACAGTGGATAACTGATGACTCCAAATTCTGGTTCAAGGGAGGGGGCAGATACTAATCCCCTCACAACCCTGAACAACTCCACTGGACGTGAACTCGCAGAGGCAATACGGGCAGAAAAGAACCGCCTCTTTGCCGCACATACTGCCTGAGCATAGATCTTTAGATGTGCTCTATGTGGCAATCTGTCAGATTCGAGTCGAGTCTTCCTCCACTTGCGCTCTAGTCACCTACCTTGCCGTTTCAGCCCCCGTAGATCTTCCGTATACCAAGCGGCCAAATTTGAAGCGGGTCGGAGGGAACGCTTGGGAGCAATCATGTCTACTGTCCTGGTGAGCAAGTTGTTCCAATTCTCAACCAGGGCATCAACAGGATCACCAGCTAAGCCAACATTAAATCCCTCCAAGACTTCTTGGAATCTTAGTGGATCCAATAACCTATTCGGACAGACCATTCTAATGGGCCCCTCGCCCCTGAGGAGGTGGGAAGTGGTTGTAAGTCCAACCTTAACCAGACAGTTAAGTTAAGTTAAAGTTAAGTTAAGACATTTCCATGACAATGGGGAAATTACAGGAGTCCCCAACCACGGAACACCACCCTGATCTGAGTAAAATACCAAATCAAGCGTGTGACCTGCAATATGCGTCGGTCCAGAGACCACTTGGGATAGTCCCATAGTTGTCATGGCCGCTATGATCTCCTGAGCTACCCCGGACAGATTGGTCCCGAAGTGAACATTGAAGTCCCCCAGCACCAAGAGTCTGGGAGACTCCAACGCGAGTTCCGCGACCAAGTCCATGAGCTCAGTAAGGGATTCCGCTGGGCAGCGGGGCGATCAGTACACCAACAGAAGTCCCAATCTATCCCTGGTCCCCAAACTCAAGTACACACATTCAATATGGTCTGATACCCTGACAGGGACCCTGGTAAGGGAGATGTCATCCCTATAGACCACAGCCACCCCACCTCGACGCCCACGTCCCCTCACCTGCTCCTCTACAGAATATCTTGGAGGGAGAAGCTGGGACCAAACTGGACCACTAGCCTCCCCCAACCAAGTCTAGGTAATACATACCAGGTCAGCCCCTTCATTCATGATCAAATCATGGATGAGTTCAGATTTATTTTGGACTGACCTGGCATTACAGAGGAGCAGCAAAAGGCTATGTGGGTTGTTGGCAGTACTCCCCGAGGTCAAAGAGCTGGCAGTACAGCCAGAATTTTATATGGGGTCTGAGCTGTTGGTGAGAGAGACATCTTGAGGGTAATGGTGGCCAGCTCATTGAAATGGTCAACTCAGTGCGTGGCAGCTGTGAAAAAGGCAAATTCCATGCTAGGGATCACTACAAAGGAGATTGAAAATAAAAATACTAGTGTTATAATACCCTTATACAGATCAATGGTGTGGCCACATTTGGAGTACTGTGTTCAGTTCTGGTCACCATATCTTAAGTAGGGCATTGCAGAACTGGAAAAGGTGCAGAAGAGGGCAACCAAGATGATCAGAGGCCTGGAGCAGCATCCTTATGAGGCAAGGCTACAGCATCTGGGACTCTTTAGTTTGGAAAAGAGGCAACTACAGGGAGACATGATAGAGGTGTATAAAATTATGCATGGAGTAGAGAGAGTGGACAGAGAAATTTTTCTCCCTCTCTCACAACGCTAGAACCAGGGGTCATCCCATGAAACTGAAGGTCAGAAAATTTAGGACTAACGAAAGTACTTTTTCACACAGTGCATAATTAACTTAGGGCCACAGGGTGTTGTGATGGTCACTAACTTGGATGGCTTTAAAAGGGGCTTAAACAAATTCATGGAGGACAGGTCTATCAATGGCTACTAGTCTGGTGGCTATAGGCCACCTCCAGCCTCAGAAGCAAGATGCTGCTAAATACCAGTTGCAAGGGAGCAATGGCAGGAGTGAGGGAAAGTCCTCACCACTGGCTATGGGGCTTCTCAGTGGCATCTAGTGGGCCACTTTGTGAAACAGGATGCTGGACCAGATAGGCCTTGAGCCTGATCGAGCAGGGCTATTCTTATGTACCCCTGATTAGCTGCCACCCCTCCTGCAATAGTACAGCCAGACACCAGAGTCATTTTTATATACTGTATGCACGGTAATTCATTGAAAAAGGATGCAAATTTAAAATTGAGACACTATGTCAAAGCTAAGATAAGAAATGGCTGGTGGCAAATTCAGCCCCCACTAAGCTTTTAGCCAGTGATCAACAGATTGCATAATACTCACCATACAATCTGTTAATGTCCTACCTACATACAAGCTAATGCAAACTATCATCCAAGAACTTAATTTAAGCAATTTTTTTTAAAAAAAATCTAGAACTCAAGATTTATCTGTTTAAAAAATTATAGCCTGCCTCTCTTACAAATGAACCCAAAGTAGCTGACAACACAAGGATGTGGCCAAGGATTCTCCACCCCTCTCTGGGGAGGAGGTGGCGGCCACAGCAGCTGTGGGGAACGCGGGAGGGTGAGGGGAAAGGCGCCCCTTTCACCTACTTAAAAACACAGCTGAGTGGAGAGGGGGGCTGCAGGGAGGGTGGGGGGTGAGGGGAAGGTTCCCCTTTGACCTTCTAACACAATGCCGCTGCATGGCAGGCTGGGGTAACGGGGGCAGCTGTGGCGGGAGCAAGCTCCTTCCAGCTCCCCTCCTCCTTCCCAAATGACTGAATAGCCCCGTCTGCAGCCTGTTTGGGGCCTTTCTCCACATGTGTGCCGCCGGCCCCAGAGAGGAGCAGCAAAATTTGCCACTCTTCAAATTTTGCTGCCATAAGCAAATGCCTACTTTGACTTGTTCCCAGAAATTGACTAGAAGCCACTATGGTTGTTTAAGCACTGGTGAGATGTGTTCCCAGTGTCCATCCCCATTTAGCAACTTAGGGGCTGTATTTTAGACCAAATGCAGTTTCTGAACAGTCTTCAAAAGGTAGTACACCTGGAACTGAGCTCAGAGACAAATACGCAGCCAATGTTATTAGAACAATATCAGGGTAATATAGCTATAACAACCAGTTCTCATCAAAATGTTAAGCAGCTCAGGGGACAAAACTGAACTTTGTGGTACCCCATAGGCCAAGTGCCACTGGTGCCAAAGGCTGCTTAAAGGTCCAGGAGACTTAAACAGGGTCACACTCGCCCTATCCATATGCCGTGACAAATTGTGCACTAGCTTGACCAAGGCAGTGTCAACCCAAAAAACCAATACGAAACTTGACTGAAAAGCGTCCAGATAATCAGTTTCATCCAGGAAGACTGAAACTGAGCAACCACCATACACTGGAAAATCTTGCCCCAAAATGAAACATTCGATACAAAGAAGTTAACATCTCAGGCAACCCTCTTCAACAAAGGGTGCACCACAGCATTCTTCAATACAGATGGAAAATTGCCCTCTCTTAAAAATGCATTATCTGCCTATGTTGCCCACAGCTCCGGCCCATGTTGGCTAATTATTGAGCACACACATGGTTTGCTGCAATTCTCCAAGACTCTCATCATATCTTCAGATTTAAAAAAATGAAAAGCATCCATCAAAACTCGATAAAAGAAAACTTTCAACTCTTCTGGCACAGCTACTGCACAACAGTGGTCCAAGTCGAAACAGACACCCAATTTTAAATTGGCAAAGTGTTTCACAAATTGGTCACAATGGGTTTAACAAACATACCCAAACTTAGGTTTTTTCAAATGAACAGCCTCTAAGCTAGTTTGTAGACTATCTGTAGAATGGAGAAAAGTGCTGTGAAGAACTACACTTCCCACACACCTTTAAAGACATCACTGGAGCTTCCTGTGGCGCCAAATTATCTTAATAGCTCGCACTGCTGCTGTGCGTGGGACCACTCTATATAGAGATAAGCACTGGGAGTCACTACTCCCATGGAGCTAGAGGCGATATGTCTAGCTAATTCGGATCTGTTGTTTCAAAACCAAATCTTTGCATAGCCTTACGTGCATGTTTGTGGGTGAATGACTGTACATGCATTCATTAAAAAATGAACCTGGGTACAGCCCCCTCAAATGCAGGGTTCAGAAAGAAAATACACTACTGTATGTGCATTGATCACAATGTTTGAATAATGGTACGTGCATAAAAATCTATATATGTTTTCAAAGTACACAGATTGTGTGTGCGTCAAACATGTGTGAATTTATTTAATCCTTTCTCTCAGGTGATATTCTAGCTGAATACAATTTGCACAGTTTTATGCCAATTCTGCAAAAATGCATTCCGGTTTCTAAAAATATGCACAAGAAAATGCTTCAGCATGAATTTCTATCAAAAGTCCATTTAAATATATCCATATCAATGTCCATATCAATGTGGCTTTTTTACAAATGTTAAGGAAATTGCATTAATATACCAAAAGAAATAACCCAAAATAATTTATTAGTGACCTACAAGCAGATAACCATTTCAGAGTTAAAGAGTTTCCCTCCATCTGTCACATCCCCTTCACTAACCATGCGCATGTGTGCGTGGGGACGGGGCAGAAGGAGGGAATGTTTTCCATACCTGTTAAATGTGTTTGTCCATCTCCAGTTTATGGTTGTACATGTGCAGATGTACAAGAATGCACAAACTTGTGGCGAGAGGAGGGAGAAATGTGGATGCATTGCCATTCCCCACAAATTGTCATGTGTCCCTATGTACTATCTTTCACAAATGTTCACATATTCTTGCTGTTGTGTGGTTTTTTTTTTTTTTAATATGCTGGCCTTGGGCCGAAATAAACAAATAAACAGTAAACACAAATGTGCTATTACACTTTTGCCCAAAACCAGAAAGGCACAGTCATGTGAAGTAAAAGAGAACAAGTAAAAGACTGGTGAATGGGCCATAAGGGAGCTAAACAAGAGCTGTTATATGGAGTCCCTCAGGGCTACATTCCATCACCAATGCTTTTCAATATCTACATGAAACTGCTGGGAGAAGGTCATCAGGAGATTTGGTGCTAGATGTTATCAGTATGCTGATGACATCCAAATCTACTTCTCTCTTTCATCTGCTTCATCAGGAAATGGTGTTCATTCCCTAAAAGCCTGCCTACAGGCAGTAATGGGCTGGATGAGGGATAACAAATTGAAGCTGAATCCAAGCAAGACGGAGGTGCTCATTGTAGGGGCTCAGAATCTGAGGGATGAGTTAGATCTCCCTGTGCTGGATGGGGTCACACTCCGCCGGAAGGAGCAGGTACGCAGCTTGAGGGTACTCCTGGATCCGGACGTCACCCTGGTATCTCAGGTGGAGACTGTAGCCAGGAGTACAGTTTATCAGCTTAGGCTGATTCGATAGCTGCGTCCATTCCTTGAAGAGGATGACCTCAGAACAGTGGTGGACCATCTGGTAACCTCCAGACTTGATTATTGTAACATGCTTTATGTGGGGCTGTCTTTGTATATAGTTCGGAAACTTCAGTTAGTTCAAAATGCAGCAGCCAGGCTGGTCTCCAGGGAAATTCGGAGAGACCATGTTATGCCTGTTTTGAAACAGCTGCACCGGCTGCCAATATGTTTCCAGGTAAAATATAAAGTGCTGGTTATTACCTTTAAAGCCCTGAACGGCTTAGGTCCAGGTTACCTTAGAGAGCGCCTTCTTCGGTCTGATCCCCACTGCACGCTAAGATCATCTGAGGTGGTCTGGCTCCAGTTGCCACTGGCTTGCCTGGTGGCAACCCAGAGGCAGGCCTTCTCTGTAATCGCTCCTAGATTGTGGAATGCGCTCCCTGCAGAAATCCGTAGCTTGAATTCTTTATTGGCATTTAGGAGAGCCCTAAAGACCTACCTGTTCGGCCTAGCCTTCCAGGGTTTTTAAAATTGTTTTAAAGGGTTTTTAATGTATCAGGTTTTTATAAGGTTTTGAATTGTTGTAGTTTTTAGCTGCTTTGTTGTATTTTAAAATCTTTATTCCCAATTATTGATTGATTTTAACTGTTTTATGATATTTGTGAATCGCCCTGAGCTATTCTGTAAGGGCAGTCTAGAAATTGAACAAAATAAATAAATAAATAAATATTAGGGGAGACAAGAATCCCTTTTCTTCATTTTTTTTACTCAACTGAACAATCCTTGGCCTAGCTACAGCCTAGGACCAGAGGACTTCCTTGGTTTGGTGAATGGCCCAGCTGGGACAAAGTACATGTTCTCAGCTGGCCCACTCCTCTCCTGCTCCAGTGATGTCTCATACACAACACATGTCCCGTAAATTACACAGGTTACAGCCTTAAAACCACTGAAAGCTGTAAAACGCTGGTGGAGAAAATGGTTCCTCTTCAAACCAGTACAATTTTCAGTATGCTAACTCAGTATTTACATCAATTCCAGATGTCTGCAGTACAGACAACAGAGTAGATCAAATATACATTAAAGCCTAGTTAATGCACTGTATGGTAGGTCAGGTGTGCTTTATGAACACCTCTAATCCACACTGACTTATGATAAAAACAAAACAAAACAGGGCAGACATGTCCTTATGAGACAATCTGCCTGTTACATACTAGTTGTGTCTATACCAGTGTTACTGAAGTGTGGGGGGAAAGAACTAGTAGACATGCACCAGGGAGATTTTGGGATATGGCCGGTCTCTCTCCCCTTCACACTTTGTGTTCACAACAGCAACTGCTGGGTCAAGCATGAATCATCCTGAATGCTAAGAATTGCTGAAGACTGCACAAATTGCCCTGAAATCTGTGGAACTTCCTTCCCTGGAGATTAAATCTTAAGAGGAGTCTGGAATAGCATCTGTCAGCATTTGTCTTAAATCTTGACAATCCTATTACTGCCTTGTGTTTGAACAGATGGTCTCCAAAACATCTTTCTTATAACACAGGATAAGGTGATCCATGTTTACTTAATAATAAAAAATAAAGTTGCATTGCATAACACAGGGGTTTCCCATCAACTCTAAAACATTTTGAAAATACCTGCCTTGAATTACCACAAATACTCAACAGCTATCTGCATGGCAAGAAATCTAACCATTTCAAAACTGTGCCAGTGAATTCCAGTCTACTCAATTATTGCTTCAGCTTTCTGATCTTGAAGGGCATTAGTAGCACAGCTTCTGTTTCAGATATTAGTAACAGGAGAAGAAGAGCAGCAGCAAGAAGGAAGCATGAAGGAAAAAGGATACAGAAAATATTAGAGAGAGAGAGAGAGAGAGAGAGAGAGAGAGAGAGAGAGAGAGAGAGAGAGAGAGAGAGAGAGAACATGGATTTACTTACATTAGTTGCAAAGACAAAATAAAAGGAAAAGAGGATAGTGCACATGAATGAAGAACTGACACTGCCAGAAGGACTTCTGAAAGAAATTAGAAAACAACTTTATGTCTACTGTTCTGACCTTCACAAAAGGGATCATACAATTCATTTGGAGTACTTTAACAGAGGGCCACCCAAAGACTTGCTATAATCAACATCATTCCTCAAGCCATTCTTGGCTAAAAAAATATTGTCTCCACTTTGGTCAGCCTCTTGCTCAGAAGAGGCAGCCCCGATATTATTACATAGCCACAGAAGTCAACATCCCCAGCACTGAAGCAGCATGCCCAAACCAGAAGGATCACAGATTGCTGCTGTAGTCCAGACAGGGCACTGCGCAACACGGCAGCAGATTTGCTTTGCCATTAATCCACTGTTTCACCAGACAGTCAGACATTCCCCCCTTGTGCTAATTTACTCTCTAATAACAGCTCTGTTCCCGATCTTTCTGTTGCTGCCCATCATATCTTTCACACTGCCCAACCAACCACCAATAGAAAATAGAGGTGGCCCATCAAATGTACAGTCCAGAATGAGGCCTAGTTAAATATAATTTTTTTCATTTAATTTTTCAATCACAATTTCAAATGTTATCTATCCATGATTAGGTTTTCCCTCTTGTTGCTCCAAGTAGAGAGTCATAACAAGGAGACGGAGTCAGTGCTTTCACTACTGAAACACAGGAAAGGCTCACTCACCTGACAGGTTTATTTTCTGGATCAGTGTCTCGAAAGCCCATCTCCTCCAATTTGCAGCGCCGGTACAACTCATAGTGGCGCATATGAGTCTGTTCTCGCAGATCTTCCATATTTGTACAAATCAGCATCTCCCGAAGCTTCACAAAATCACAGTGATTCTCATTCTCCACTAAAGTGACAAATTAAAATGTCACAAGGGTAATGTTGGCACTAAGGAAACGACAATGTCCTTATTTCTTTGGCTGGTTTATGTCTCTTAATATGCAAGCAATTCATATTTATGTACTAATAGGACTATGCATGGGATCAGATTTTTGTTTTAGTGTACAGGTTTAAGCTCATCAAAGTCTGGAAATGAGTGGTTTGGATTTACAGCAGCCAAATAGCCACTTGTGTGTAGCATCACTCCACTTAATAATGGGCTGACCAAGGAAAAAGATCATGTTATAACTATTAACTAGAGTTTTAATCACAGTCTTTAAAAGCATATCAATGAACCAGGCAAGGAACTAGCCCAATAGAATAGAATTTTGGTGTTTCAAGAATGTAACCTTCCTTGCAAAGGAATATGAAGTCAATGAAAGCTCTGTTAATCCCAAACACATCAAGCTGCTAGGTGCCTGAGATGGCCACCCATTTCTGGGGTTACCCAGGCCACTCAGGCACCTAGGATGACAGCTAAAAGTTAGCTTTACACTAAAGCCTCAAGCCGGGAAGGCATAGGAACATAGGAAACTGCCATATACTGAGTCAGACCATTGGTCTATCTAGCTCAGTATTGTCTTCACAGACTGGCAGCGGCTTCTCCAAGGTTGCAGGCAGGAATCTCTCTCAGCCCTATCTTGGAGAAGCCAGGGAGGGAACTTGAAACCTTCTGCTCTTCCCAGAGTGGCTCCATCCCCTGAGGGGAATATCTTGCAGTGCTCACACATCAAGTCTCCCATTCAGATGCAACCAGGGCAGACCCTGCTTAGCTATGGGGACAAGTCATGCTTGCTACCACAAGACCAGCTCTCCTCTACAGCAGGGGTAGGCAACGTGTGGCACTCCAGATGTTGCTGAACTACAACTGCCATCATCCCCAGCCACAATTTATTACAACTGGGAATGATGGGGGTTGTAGTTCAGCAACATCTGGAGAGCCGCACATTGTCTACCCCTGCTCTAGAGTGAGTGAGGCAGCACTGCCCCCTGGCTCCACTCAGTTACACAGAAAGAAGGGAAAGAAAGAGGAGGGGAGGTCTGGCAGAATGTCAGAGCTCCGCAACAACACGACCTGACCATTGGGAGGGGTTGACACAGCCCCTCTAAGCAGTGACACTGTCATCTTGTCTTGTGGAAATCTGACACTTTCAGCCATGCACAGGAGGAGACCGTTAACTAGATAAACCAAAATCTGTTTAATCCGCTGACAGCCTTGGGAGCAGAACTGTGGATAAATGAGGAGTCAAACATTTGTTTACCTTGCACAATGCCCCAAGGATACTGGCGAGCTTTTACAGTTTTGTTTCCAATCTTTACCTCTTCCGTACTTCCTACTATAGCAAATGGCAAGTGCCCCTGAGAAACAGAGTAAATAAGCTATCAAAATAACAACGAAAAACGCTTATAAAATACAATTTATGTAACATATAACCCAACTGCAGTAAATGTCTTAACACCAACTAAAAAATAAGAAAGTGTCAGTGTGGAATAGGTCAAGTACTGAGCTCTCAGTTCTTTAAAATTCCAATGTATCAGATGAAAAAAAAAGTCAGAAAAGTTCAAAGCCTTAACAATTCCATATCCCTATGGTGTCAGGGGTCAGCACCACTGAGGGCCCACTGCTGATCCCTGAGGCCATGTGTACATCCATTGCTTTTGTGTGGTGGCAGCAGAGCAACTCTCTCGGGGCAGTGTGCCCAGGGCCCCTGAAGCCGGTTCTGTCCTTGCTTCTTTTTGGTGCTGTAAAAAGTACTGAGTAGACACTGAGAGAACAGATTCTATTGTTCAAATCTCTAATAAGTGTTAAAAGGTTTTCCTGGGCTGATGAAACTGTTCCTAGGTTCCTAACAACTCCAAAGCACACTACAGCTTCACTGAGATGATGGGGGTGGGAGGATGGATATTGTATTGATCTTTTTCACTTCTCTCCCTTGCGGTAAGCTGACTGAGCAGGTCCACTGCATGTAGTTCCAGAATGGTTTGGTGTTTTAGGATTTCTTCTACCTATTTGTCTTGTCAAGGACAGCCTCCAAGGGAACTTCAAATTCCAGACAATTTGTTGCCAGTAAAGGGGGAAATGGTGTGACGTAACTGAGAGCCTGGGTCCATTTCCTAATTCTTCAGTCAAAGATTGTTCCTTGCAACTACACGGAAGACTACTGCTCGTGCTTTCATCTGTATTGTAACCATTAGCCAGAAAAGCTACTGCAGAGAAACTGTCCTTAGGCCATCCTTGATGGTAGACTCCAATATCAAAAGATACTCCACATGAAGGTATATGACAACTCTGACAAATAGCAGATACACGACAGAATGGTGCATTGCCATACATGGTGCTTCAAAGTCCCACAATTTGCAATGATCCTTAAGCAATTCCATTCCATTTGCTGGTGTAACCGTCAAGGCTGATGCAGGTGTATCTCAAAGCAGCTTGGAATCAAGCAGGGCGTATTTGGGGATGATGAACTTCTCTTAAAGAACCCCAGTCATCAGCTCTTGCATGGTTCTAGCCTGGGAGGGGGGCAGGGAGAGGAGACAGGGCAGTCAAAGGCCTCGCAGGAATGGCCTTTCAAGCAATGCTACTGATAACTGCCTTTCATTCTACTAAGAAGCTGCCATATAGATACCAAGTAAGAGGACAGAAACCTTGAAGAGGAATGAAGCATTCCAAAATGCTGAACACAAAATGCTCAGTTGTAAATTCCAGCCTTTATACAGCCTTGAGGACACAAACAATAAGCACAACCGTGGCAAACAGTGACAGTTCACATTTATTTTGAAGACAACATTGCAGGTTAGTAAAGTACTCACATTCATGGTGGCATTAATTTTAGCAATGCTCTCATCATCTGTTGGAAACTGATATATCTGGACTCCATTACTGACCAGTTCACTCATAATTTTGATCTTAAACTTCTGTAGTTCAGATTTAGAAACAGTATCTGCTTTGGCTATAACAGGAATAATGTTCACCTGTAAGAAACCAAAATATTTTAAATACTGTCATTTTTTTTAAAAAAAAAATTACAACATATGGCTGTGATCCAAAGAACAGATATAAACATATGCTCAAACCCTACATGCAATTAGAATGTTTTTCGTCCCCACAGCTTCTGCCACTGGAAAAGCAAGCTGATTTTAAAAAACTGAATAACAGATTCTCTCTTCCGCAACTGGAGCTACTTTCAGAGAAAACTTTAGAGAAAATTTACTGCCTATCACTTCTATCAATGCACATAGATAGTTTGGAACTTGTACCATGTTAATGGAATTAATACTTTCAGCCTGTTTTGACACTTTTGTCTAATTTTGAAAGCAAAACAAAACATGGCTGGCTCACTAATGAGGCTCAGTGAACTGGTTGCCTCAGGTGGTGGGCTGATGGAGGCAGATTAGCCTCCTGCAATAGCCCCCACTTACCTCACTGACCCGATTAATGAGTCCAGCTGCCACTGCCACCACTCACTTCTCTTGGAACCTCTCTTCCCATTCTCCCTGCCTTTTGAAAAGGAAGGAAGGATGGATCCCCCAAACACTTCCTTCCACTCTGTGCCCTGCTCCCAGCCTTTTTAAAAGGCAGGGAAAGCAGGTTGAGTGGCGGCGGCGGCAGGAGGAACAAGCAGTGGCAGCTGCCACCAAATAAAGGGGCATCTGGGGGCAGGGGATTGGTGTATGAAATCTACGTGAGACATATTCTGCACACTGGGGGTATGGGAAAGGGATGAGAGTGGTTGCAAAACAAGCTACACATCAAAGAGGTAACAATTTCCATAAAGCGTTCCTTGTTTGCAATTGCTTCTTCATTCTCCAACTAGCTACAGTATATTACTACTATTAAATACATTCCTGCAAGTGCCTATTGTTTTGTCTCTCTCATTTATGGGCCAAACAATTTGAATATACCTTCTCTGCAAGCTGACAGATTTGATCTTCTAAAGAGATTTATGTAATCATCAGCAAGTGAAAACTTTTAATAAGAGATACAGAAAGCTAGCATCCATGTCTGCCTGCCATTCAATTAAAGTTCTAGGAAAGATTATACAGTTCCTTGCAATTTCTTTTGTAGCCTCTCTCTCCACTTATAAATGTTCTACTGTGACTCAGCTAAAAGTTCAACTACCACATCTAAACTTTTTTTAAAAACCTGACTTTCTAGCTAGCTGAGAGAGCCCTCTATAACCTAGCTTCCACTTCTGCACATATCTTTGGTGAGAAATACAAATGGAAGAAGTAGGGAGATGGCTAAAACAGTTGTGTGGTGAGAGAAGAGAGACTAGAATTGAAAGGGGCCTAGCCCATGGCCCTCTTCAGCCCGTTTGACCATGTCCTGTCTAGCTATTCCAAGAGCCACTGAGGAACATTCTACAGGCAACTGGACTAACAATAAAGTATGTTCCTCAGTGATTTGGGGCTGGTCCACACAATACAGCCCCCAGTACCTGTGCTTATGAAGGGAAAACGATGAGGCACATACATCAGGACATCCTCCATGGCTGCCCCAGCATGTCCTACTATCACATGAGGTGAGCGGTTAATCCAAATAGATATTTTAAACAAATATCTGAAACACATGTATAGAGGTCATTCAGATGAACAGGTCGTCCACAATAAAGGGATGGGCTGGGACATCTATGGAGGATGCATTCTCAGCACAGCTCCTTCATTATCTCATGAGGCAGGGGCTGTATTGTGCAAACAGGCCAACTGTGTTAACAGTATCCAGACCTGAAAAGCAACTGTCAAGTTGTACATTGTTTATAAAATGAGCTGCTATTTTAAAATCAGTTTCCTATTTTGAACAAAAATTGTGTGCTCCCAAAAAGAACAGCTGACAGTCAAACTAGCAATGCATGTGCCAAATTTCATTTCACATGCTTAAAAGCAGGAGATCTGATTTTAGCCAATTCTCCGTTTCCTCTAGAGCTCTCTTTGTCTCCTGAAAATACACCTTGGGGGTTGCAAGACCCTCAAGGACATACGTTTAAGAATGATGATGATGAATATTTATATACCACTCTTCAAACAAAGTTCACAAAGCGGTTAACAAAGAAAAATACATAAACAAAATGGTCCCCTGCCCCCAAAGGGCTCACAATCCAAAAGAAACATAAGGCAGATACCAACAACAGCCAGTGGAGAGCTGCTGTGCTGAGACTGGATAGGATATTTTGCTTTCCCCCTGCTAAATATAAGAGAATCACCACTTTAAAAGGTGCCTCTTTGCAGACACAGAGGGTTACAGAAGAAGGGAGAGGACTACACAAAAATCCCCACCCACCCCTCATTCAGTGCATGCAACATTGGTTTGTACAGTGACCAATATGGTTTTGTTTTTTGTTTTTAAACACAGAATTAGCTAAAGCCCAAAAGAGGCCTATTCCAAAATGAGTGTTTATTTTCCAGCTCATGTTTGATGCCATGGGTTTTCATAAATAGTTATTATCCTGTAAAAATACATATTCTTCCTATCAGTCATTAACAAATACATATTGATTAAGACTGCTAACTTAATAGTCTTTGTGAACAAAGACTTTTATCTAACATGCCAGCTACTACTGGTTCACAGAGCCACAGATTTAGCCAGCAATCAAATGGGATGATATGAAACTTCACAATCAAAGCTTCCTTGTTTAGTTGCAGATATAGAGGCCTAATTCTTACTGAGGTGCACACCTGTGTCTGGGCTGTAAGACTCCAGACTACAAGTGAGTACTCACATGACAGAATACCCCCTGGACACTTGAAAAAAGGTTCCTGCTAACAGAGAACTAGCTTGTCAGGGGAAAGTCTAGGCTAGATCCCTTCCCTCTGATAAGCATATACTGCATGTTCTTTTCTATATGGAGAAGTATTCAGTAACGTGAATCCCTATCCACAATCTGGCACCATAGCCCAGTTACAGCTTTACCACTTCAGTGAGAACTAGGCCATACTAGCCAGTCAGAAGCTGAATCCAGTAAAGAATGAGCTGATGACTAGCAAATTAATAAGGAGTTCACTTTCCTCAAGTTACCACCCTAGAGTTTTAATTACCTTACCTAAATGTCTACATTCAGTTGTACTATTTATGGTGATTAATTGCAGCTTTAGAAAAGTCATTACTTTAAATAGAACTCGCTAAAGCACTATGATTTAGTATTTAAACATATGTGGAAGACTGTCCTAAAATTTAAAATGAAATTTTCACTCCCTCTGTGGAATACGGTGTTTAGTTTATGGTATTTGATCTTAGAAGTATGATAAGCAATTTCTTTAATTAGCAAGGAACATCTTGCACAATGAAATTACAGCAAAAAAACTGCTGAAGTAAATTCTAAATGTACTAACACAAAGCACAGCTTGGAACACTGCAATATTTCAATAGATCCATATCAAACCATTATAAAATCAGAAATACTGTCATGCAAGTGACCACAATCCAATGAACTGACCCATGAGAGGCCCAAGTTAAAAATGTACTTATTTGACTAACTTTGCTAAACTTTATACTAAATTTACTCTGCAAGATCTAGCTATGCATGCAGAAGAATGCGCTCTCATTATTGGTTGTGGCAAGGAAAGCTCAGTGCTCACCTACCTACCACAGCCAGCAATGTGAGCTCCATGTTCCATGA